>NW_006400740.1:0-1202 GCF_000299155.1 Elephantulus edwardii | reverse complement strand
TAAAGATGTATAGCCCTGAACATCAAATCACTGACTGAAACTTGACTTAGCAGTGAGTCTTGTTAATAAATTATTTTCTTGTGCTTTCACAATCTTTTTGCTTTGATTCTATGAAAATAATTTTAAAGTATTCTTTTCATGTTAGCATCTAGCCTGATTTATAATAATATAACATTTGTTTCACACCTACAAAATGGAAGTCTTTACCACACCTCATTTAATTTCCACCTCTATTATATAAAAAAGACTTAAAATCCTTCACGAGGTTTGGGGACACTACATCTCAGCCAACTAAGCTGGTGCGATGATCGGCGTCTCCTCTTGGTGGCAGTCAGGCAATGGAAGTTTCTGGGGTCTTTCGCCTTGTGTGTTACTGTCCCTTTTGGCCTTCAAAGACGCTCTGACCCTTAGAGTAAGGATAAGTAAGGGTGGAGTTGAGCCTGCAGACCCTGCTACAGGACCTAACTGAGAATCATTTCAGACCCTCGGGCCCGTGGCCCCTAGGCCAGCCTTTAATTGTTTTTGGTGAAACATTCTTTTAGGTTGTGTAACACTGGTCTGTCCACTTGCTGTACAGAGGTATCTCATGGTTGCTATGAGCTGAACACTGTGACAATGATGAATCAAATGTGAGAATGGTTAACCATGGTGGAAAGTGTTTGGTGAAGCTCCCTGATTAAAACAAACTTGGAAGCAGAAGTGGAATCCACTTGTACAATAACTTGCCTCAGAAAACGCTATGAACCTGGAGAAAGGAGGAAATTTATACAGGAGTTGTCCCAGGCTTTTGTTCACAGGGTAGCTATGAGTTGCTTGTGAATCGATGGCACTTAACACCAGCACCACCACCACCAGCAGGAGAGAGAGAGAGCGGGTGAGAGCGAGCGAGCGCACAGTTGGCTTAGCAGACAGGAAGCCATGCTCCCAAGCAAAGGTCAGTGACTACTCCTCAGCCCTCAGTCCTGCCTTTAATTGTATTTGGTGAAACATTCTTCTAGGTTGTGCAACCCTGGTCTGTCCACTTGCTGCACAGAGGTAACTCGCAGTTGCTGTGAAGCCGAACACTGTGACAGTGATGAGTCAAATGCGAGAATGGTCACCCATGGTGGACAGTGTTTGGTGAAGGTCCCCGCTTAAAACAATCTTGGAAGCAGGAATGGCATCCACTTCCACAATAATATGCCTCAGGAAACCCTATGAAC
>NW_006400739.1:13798-14774 GCF_000299155.1 Elephantulus edwardii | reverse complement strand
CAATAATTACCAAACTATAAATTAAGACTACTGTGATTATTTAATAATACTTGTAAAATATTCAAAGTGTTTCTCAGTAAGTATTAACAGCATTGGCGTGCTCCATATTTTGTTCTGCTGCATCTCTAGAAGTTTGAATCCATCAGTAACTCCAACAGAGAAAGATAGGCGGTCTCTATTGTTAAGAATTACAGACTCAGAAACACAATGAAGAATCTCTGTGACTTCTCAGTATGTTTGCTTTTTTGTAAGTTGAGTTTTGATGTTGTTGTTTTGGTTTTGGTTTGTTTGTTTTAAGTAGTCAGTGCAGAAAAGATTCTGACTTCTCTACTAGGAAGTATCCAAATCAATTTAAAAACTTGATGGAGACCACATCTATATTAAAAATATTCAAATTTCTTCACTTCTGGCTGTAAAATCCAAGGGGAAAAAAATCCAGTAAGCTGTCATCCATAAGCATATATTAATTAATTTGTATAAACTTTTCTAATTGGTAGATTAGTTTGGAATACTGTAGTGGGTTCAGGTCTATATCTATTGATAAGGGAGAAGGATATTTTTAATGAAAATATTAATTGATCAAAGGAAGGAATAAAATATGAAGGTTAGAAGAAGGGAAGCAAAAAAAAAAGGGGGAGCGGGGAATGTACTTATTCATCCATAATCAATATAATTTCCATCTCAAAAATTTGCTTTATTGGCTTCTCTTATGATGCTATATCCTTCATGCTTAGATGGTCAACAATAATTCTTTCATAGGCTATAAAATTGCTTTGAAAAGGAAAAACTCAAAACCCATCATTGTCTAATTGCTTCTCCACTCTAACAACCTCATGGATTAGAGTAGAACATCTCCAAAGTTTGTTTCTTTTTTTTAGTAGATTACCAAGCATTTCATCAACAAAAATTCTGGAAAGATTGAGAAACCAACATTAGATGGTAAATAACAAACTGTTTGTGTCAACCAGAAACCCCC
>NW_006400739.1:11635-12192 GCF_000299155.1 Elephantulus edwardii | reverse complement strand
AGTGCAATCTTCAGAGTTTCTTCTGACATCCATTTTGGTCTTTTCTTCCTCTTCTGTCTTTGTAACGACCGTTTACACTCTTCCTGAATGATATCCTTGACATACTCCCACAACTCATCTGGTGTTTGCTCATTAGTGTTCAAGGCCTCAATCCTGTTCCTGAGATGATTCTGAAATTCAGGTGGTATGAAATCAAAGTCATATTTTGTCTCCTGTGGATTCGGTTTAATTTTCCTCAGTTTCAGCTTGAACTTGCATATGAGTAGTGGGTGGTCTGTTCCACAATCAGCTCCTGGCCTAGTTTTAACAGTTGATATTGAGCTTCTCCAGCGTTTTTTTTTTCCCGCAGATGTAATCGATCTGATTCCTCTGCATATCATCATGTGAAATCCATGTGTATAACCTGCATTTATGTTTCTTATAAAACGTATTTGCAATGAATAAGCCATTGATTCTACAAAGTTCAATCATTCTATCTCCAGCTTCATTTCTGTCACCAAGCCCATATTTTCCAACTACTGATTCTTCTTCTCTGTTCCCAACTTTTGCGTTCCAGT
>NW_006400739.1:1714-10650 GCF_000299155.1 Elephantulus edwardii | reverse complement strand
GGATTTGTCTTGGAGAGGATTAAACCAAGCTACTCCTTGGAGGCAAGGATTCTGGGGCTTCATCTGACATACTTTGGACATGTTGCCAGGAAGGACGGGTCCTTGGAGAGGGACATCATGCTTGGGAAGGTGGAGGGACAGCACAGGAGGGTAAGACCCTCTATGAGGTGGATTGCTTCAGTGACTGAGGTAATCGGGATGGGTGTGTCAGGGGCAATGCGATTGACACAGGATAGAGCAGGGTTTAGGGCTGTTGTACATAGGGTCGCTATGAGTCGCAAATGATTCGACGGCACATAACAACACACAACAAGATACAATTACTTGCATGTGTTCCTATGTGCTTTTTTTATTTATCTCATTTTCAGACCATGTTAAAGCTGGCTCAGAGAATTCTGTAGAGGACTAGTCAAAGATATCAACTGCCCACATATATGTATAAGGAAAAATACAAAAATCCTATTTTGCCCTTCCCTCAAAAGATATCCTAATCTCTGTTAAAAGGTGTGTATTTTGATATAAATTATGGATCATTTGCTTTCTTTGGGAGTTGGTTTAAGTTCTGAGTTAGTAGTGAGCATCAGATATTAAGAGATGGGAGAACACACAGGTGGAGATTAATCAATGTCGGCTTGAAATAATGGTATAATATTAAGAGAGTTGCAAAGAAGACAATTAATAGGAAATCATTAAATTCTTGTGAAAATTTAAAACATTCTAGACATTGGATAAGTATAGCTTTCCTGAATATTGCCAGAAGGTAAAACAAATAACCATTGAATTATTTTTCTATTGCTACAAAAAAAAACTACCACAGTTTAGCATCTTAAAGCAACACAAATTCGTCCTTACCTTTGTACTGTTCTGTAGGGCAGGAATGAGCGTGGGCTCAGTGGCTTGACTACTCTGGGTTTCATGAGGCAGAAATGCAAAGTTTGACCCTCTTGAACTGTTATCTTGAGACCCTGGGGGAGAAACTACCTCATGATCATTCAAGTGGTTGCCAGAATCAGTTTCCTGCAGTTTTAGGAGTGAAGTCCCTGTTTCTTCACTTGATTTCACCTGAGAGAAATTTTTACTTTACAGACCACCAACAACTTCATTCTCACCCCTGTGGCATTATCCATCTCCAATGCCATCAACAGTATGTGAAATATTTCTCTTTTTGTACCTCTTCGACTTCTCTTTCTTCCTCATCTCTCCTGTCTTCAGATAGAGGGGGTTGTGGGATTTTAAAATAATCTGTGATTCTCTCTCTGTCTTAGGATCCTTGTTTAAATAGTATCTACAAAGTCCTTTTATCATCTAAACTAACAAGCTGGGTATTAGATCTTTAATATCCTAGGGGCCATTCTACACACATAGCCACAATATTAGTTTCCCAAAAGCAGACTTTGGATCAATATGAGGAAAACATCTCTGTTAATAGAATCCTGTCCAACACTCAGATTTCCTTTTCCTTAAGAAAAGTTGACCCCATTGCAAACCTTTTATTTCAATCTTATAAAAGGTACATGTTATGTTTTGCATGAATTTGGAACTCTGGTGACCTCATTTGCAGGGTGTTGTGCTGCTAACCCAAAGGTCATGCCTTTTCCAACAAACAGTTCAAATCCACTAACAGTTTCGTAGGAGAAAGAGAGGCAATTTCTTCCTACTTTCTATGCAATTTAAAGACTTAGCAACTCTTCTAGAGGATCAGCTACGAGTAGGCTCTGACTCAAATGCAATGAGTTTGAATTTTGAGTTTTCAATTAAGTATTACATTGCCTAACTGTTTAAATAACTTGGATGCCGTATCACATTTAGAAGAAAATGTATATTCTCTTTGGTATCCTTGCATTTATATTCTGTGCTTCTGCGAAACTTATTGAAGAGATAAGAAAATTATTCTTATTCTTTTAAACTAAGTCTTGATTCAAAGGTGGGTGGGTATCCAAGGAGTTTTCTTAAACTGATTTGATTCTTCTTTGAAAGTGATTTTAAACTTTAATTAGCCTTCTTTTACTTTAAAAAAAGGTAGTGAATACTTGCAATTTTGCCATAAATTTAGCTTTTATCTCAATGTTCAGACCTTTAAACTCTATTTCATCTAAGCTTTGTCTTGCATTACATGGTTTCAGAAGAATGAGCACAGAAGAATAATTATATGTGCAAAAGAAAGACTAGCCTTGCAATTATATCACCTACTGTTTATAACGGCACACATTATTCCTCAAAACGAAATGGAAATACATTGGTGTAAGATGAACTCCTAACTTCTTTTTTATTGTCAATACACACATTAAAAAAAAATACATTATTGACATTGGCGCTAATTATCCAGGGAAAGAAAGTGATAACCTTTAAAATGTCAAGCTGTTTAAACTTTTCAAATAAAAAAAAAGCAGCATACTATTTGTGAGGTACTGTCAAGAATATTTAACTAATAAGAGATCTACTGGAAGGTGCTGACAGTAGGCTGACAAGCTTTAAGCCATAGCAAGATCAAGGCAGCTTAGAACCTTGTAGCAATTATCTATGTAAGTCACATAATGGTATTCTAAATGTCATGTTTGCTGGAAGAGCAGGACGAGATGCCTTAATGAGATACTGGGTGCCTGTGTTTGAGGATTCTAAATTATGGATGCCATTAATAAGTGGTGGCAGTTTAAGACGATGTATCTCCAAGCAGAATTAGGAAAATTTTACACATTTAGTAGTGGATGTGCAAAAACACTTTTATGTTTAAATACAAAAAGTCCTGTCTAACTTGTAAATTGTGAGTCACATCTAGGCATCCATTTTTTCCCCCCTTCCCATTCCATTTTGGAAAGGAGTTTGATACTTTATGTTACACAAGTCAATGAACAGCTGAACTGAAATGAACACAAACTGTCACTTCAAGAATACATCTCCATGGCAAATAAGCTGGAATAAAAAAGGAAACAAAACAAAACATATTTTCTGTCAGTCATCTGTCAGGATGTTTATTTGTTTCTTTAAGCAGAGTTTTTAGGTAATAACAGGGAGAATAGATTTTCACTTACAATGTTGTCTAATAAAGGATTTGGGTTAACTAAGACTCTTTCCTTTACTATCTCAGGAGACTGAAAAATAAAATCAACTCACAAGTCCAAGAAAATCAGAAAAATTTCCTCAGATTGTCCTTCTATAAAATAAAAGTAAATAGCTACAACACTGTTGAAAACGTAAACAAAATTAGTAAAATGGACCAGAAAGAAACACAAAAATTAGACCCTTGCTTTCCTGCACATATATTTTAAGACTAATTATATCTGGTGTAAATAAAAGGAAAGATGTGTTGTTCGAGCTAACCTATCTTTTGTCATTTGTTTTAACTGAATTAAAACCTGGTATGATATACTGGTTCTGTTGCTATGGCTTCTTATTGCTTAGATGGCTTTCCTAGATCTTTGTTTAACTAATTGCCTTAACTATTTTGACTGCAAACATGTTAGCCTGATTCGTCTACCTTTACTCTGCTTGATGTGGTCTCCCAACAACAGCTGTGTGAGACTCATCTAGAAGCTATGTGAAAGCAAGGAGACCCTGACAGAAGAAAGGCAGACCAACATTAGAGTGGCAGGGTGACGTGCTGACTTAGTCCAGGCTTGCTAGAGGATAAGAAGTCATTGTCAGGACTGAGAAGTGCAGTGATATGGTCTGATATGGGACTTCTGGTAGTTTATTTGGATGTATCACACTTGAGACTGCTATTCAATCCGATTAGAAGCAGAGACCTTTACCCAAGTTTGCCGGAGGCCTGATAGATTGCAAGGTTAGTGCACATGTTAATGAATATGTTAATGTTACTGCATATGTTAATGTTGTCTGGACTGAAGACTTCTATGGTTATTGATTACATACTGTTACTGGTTGTGATCCTGATTTGTGGCCTGTTGACTTCTCTAAAAACTTCCACATCAAACCTCACTATAGTGAATATGATTCTGTAAAGTCTATGTGGTCACTGCAATGAATTTTTACCTCAGTAACTAGTAAAATTGGTGTTGGAATTGATGAAAGTAGATACAGGACCTTGTATTAGTTTAGCATAGTGGATATTTTGACTGGTATTGTTTCCCTTTGTAGAGGTCAGACTTGATCTTCCCAACATTATCCTTGCTCTAATTACAATGATAATGGCATGGATGAAGGAACACAATTTATGAAGGCATATTTATCCTGACGAAGACAAGTTTATGTTTACTTAGTCTTAGAGACAGATCCAAACTAAAGCAAAAACCCCAATTTATTGCGGTTGAGTGAAACTAACGCATACCATGGCTGACCCTTCTGGTGGGCTTAGGGAAAGTTATAAATCGCTTGGGAGGAGCACAACCATCAGGGTGGCATAGCTTTAGTTTAGCACTGTAACTTCCTAGGAACTAAGGTACCAGAGTCTTCACTAACAAAAGCACCCAAAAGAAGTTATTTCCCACTTACATTAGGTAAAACAAGCTTGAAAGCAGGAGTAACATCCACTTCCGAAATGGTTTGCCCCCTGGAAACTTGGTGAACAGTGCTCAGACCTTTTGTTCATAAGGTTGCTATGAGTCGTCTATGACTCAAAGGCACCTAACAACAATAACAACAACATAGAGAGAACTACATTGGCCTAGTGGACAGAAAGTTATGCTACCAAGCCCAAGGTGGATGATTTTAATCTGCGGCCCTCAGGCCTGGTTCAAGTTGTCTTTTTTGTCAAACATTCTTCTAGGTGGTATAGCACTGGTCTGTGCGTTGCTGTACAGTGGTAACTCATGGTTGTTGTGATATTGAACATTGTGACACTGATGTGCCAAATGT
The DNA here is from genome assembly GCF_000299155.1 of Elephantulus edwardii. Taxonomy (NCBI): domain Eukaryota; kingdom Metazoa; phylum Chordata; class Mammalia; order Macroscelidea; family Macroscelididae; genus Elephantulus; species Elephantulus edwardii. The sequence goes on along the minus strand of NW_006400739.1, from coordinate 5,838 downwards.
GATATGGTTACCCGTGGTGGATAGTGTTTCCTGGATCTTCCCGAATAAAACAAGCTTGGAGGGAGGAATGGCATCCACTTCCGAAATGGCTTGCCTCCTTAAACTCTATGAACAGTGCTCTCAGGCCTTTCATTCATCAGGTCGCTATGAGTCTTCTATGAGTCAACAGAATGTAACAACAACATAACAATAACTGTCCTGAGCCAGCTAGCAACCTCAAGTCACCCTGAAACTATCAACAGTTGTGTGAGTTTCTCGAAGATCTTCCAGTAAATTGGTGAGCCCAAAAAATCAGAGAGAGGAGGTTTTGAGTTTATAAGGATGGAAAGCAACAATTAATGTTGAAAATAATGCAGTGGCTTAACAGAATGAACTTTTAGGACTTTTTTGGCCTCCACGTTTTGTGATTAATTTGATATTGATTATTGTGATGCTCAGAATTCTAAGTAAAATAGTTCAGCTCTCCATTTATTTATCCCCATTGCATCTTTCCTATTCCTTCAGTACCACTCCCACCACCATCTACCTACTAACTTCTGCTATTCTAGTGATTTTCTCCCTTCTCCTTTATGAATTGGGGGAAGGGCACCCAAAAAACCCTGGGGAATCAGAGAGCCTTGTTAATGTTATGAGACGCCGTCAAGTCGAGCATAGCGACCCTATGAGCAAAGGATATGAATCCTGCTCTATCCTGCACCGTCCTCACACTTCTGACATACAGGAGCCCATTGCAGCACTCACAGTGTCCATCCACCTTAACTGAACCTCCAGCCTTCCAGTATCATGTCCTTCTTCAAGGAATATCACTTCCTAGCAACATGCCCAGATCATTCTTGCTTCCAAAGAGCACTCCAGCTGTACCCTATCCAAGACATATCTCTTCGTTCTTTTGGTCATCTATATATGATGTTTAGTACTCTTCTCCAATGCCGCCACTCAAAGATGTCAATTCTTTTTGTGTCATCCTTTTTCATTGTCCAGGTCTAGGATACAAAGCTAGTAATCTGAAAGACTATTGTCTGAATCAGACTCACATTAGTCCTCAAATTGACATATTTATCCTCAGTAATTTGGAAAGGTCCCTAACTGCAAATTTTCACAGTGCAATGTGTCTCCTTATTTCCGGATTGCTAGTACCAAGGATGTTAATTGTAGATCCAAGCAAGATGAAGCTGTTGACAGTTTCAATCTCCTTTTTTATCCATCAATGCTACCTATTTGTCCAGTGGAAAGAATCTTGTTTTCTTGACATTGAGATGCAATCCATACTGAGGGCATTCCTTGATCTCCTGCAATAAGTTTTTCAATCCTCCTCACTTTCAGCAAGCAAGGTTGTGTCATCTGTTATGCATCACTAACACAGGTTATTGATGAGTCTCCCTCCAAATCCTGATGCCACACTCCTCTTCATAGAGTTCAGCTGTTCAGATAATTTGCTCAGCATGTGAATAGAGAGACTATATGAAAAGAGAATACAACCCTGGCACACTCTCTTCTTAATTTTAAACCCTACAGTGTTTCCCTGCTTTGTTCACACCAAGGCCTCCTGGTACAGGTGTAGGTTCCACATGAGCACAATTAAGTGCTCCATGATTCCCATTCTTCTTAATGTCAGCCACAATGTGTTATGATCCACACAGTTAAATGTCTTTACATAGTCAATAAAGCACAAATAGATATTCTTCTGGTATACCTTACTTTTAGCCAGCATCCATCTGACATCAGCAATAATATCTCTAGTGCCACAGCCTCTTCTAAATCCTGCTTGAATTTCTGGCAATTCCCTATCTGTGTACTTTTCTGGCTGCTTTGAATGATCTTCATCAATATTTTCCGTGCATGTGATGTTAATTATATTGTTCTATAGTTTCCACATTCAGCTGGATCACCTTTCTTGGGAATGGGAACAAATATGGACCTCTTCCAATCTGTTGGCCCGACAGCTGTCCTCCAAATTTCCTGGCTTAGTTGGGTGACCACAAATCTTCATCTGTTAATTAAAACAAGTTAATTGATAACCCAATCTCAATCCAAAATGTCTAAAGAATTATTAGTGGAATGCTTGCCCAGTAACTTAATTCTCTTCTTCATCAGTGTGCTTATTTTCTAAATAAGAATGTTGTAAATGTTGCATAGAGAAGTGTACGCGGGGTGGGGGATGAGAGTAAGGGGACGTGGGAATTGTATACTAATGAAGGATTTTTTTTTCTCTTCAGAGAGGGAAGCGAGCTGGTGGGGAGGGGTGGGCAGGGAGAAAAGTGTGGCAATGAATGAATGGAAATGCAAAACCTCTGTAAATATCTATTAAAATTAATAATGATAATAAAAAAATTAAAAAAATTTTAAAAAAACCCATCAAAAAGAAAAAAAAAAGAATGTTGTAAATGATATCCACCTAAACAGAACACTAAAGACTGGACGAGTACACAATGATTAATAGTAAATCAGCACTTTATGTTGCAACTACTTGTCTCTTTTAGTCTAGAACAAAGAAAAGCAAAGGGAAAAAAAGATGCATGGAAACAATTAGTATCTTTACTCACAGCAACAACAACGGATGGATCATGTGAGCCTGGAGTTCCATGACCCTGACTTCAGCGGAACTAGAAGGTATCTTGCTACTATTGCTAATGACTCTGAAAAGGACCACAGTAGAGGATCCTGGATAGAGAGAGAAAAACAAAAAACAAACAAACAAACAACAACAACAACAAAACCCCAACAAAACTCAAATTGGTCAGAATTTGGGAAAAAATGTTAACAAAACTCAAATTAGTCAGGATTACTGGTCAAATGGAGACTAGACTAGAACTGAACTTTTAGCTTATAATGGAAATTTTTCCCATGACTCAACATTCACTCTTCCTGTTCCACTTCACCTCCGAAAAAACCCCACTGAGCCTGTAAATAATATCAGCTTGTGAGCAGTAGTAATAATATCAGCCTGAATAATAATATCAGCTTATAATAAAGCTTATAATGTAACTGAATAATAATATCACACACCTTAGAGTCATTAATCATCCAAGATCAAAGGACGTACTTTAGGGATAAAGCACAGAATGCAGAGGAAGAAGATATAAAGGTGAGTAGAAATAAGATTTACAGGGAGGAAGTTGGAAGAGTGTTGTTACAATAGAGGAGTTGTAGCTAATGTTATAAATCAAAATATAAGTGAACGGTGAAATGGAAAGCCAACCCATTTGTAAAATCCATTCAATTCAAAGTAAGACGTTTTAAAAGAGACAAAAAATAATCGGAAAAAAGTTACTAGTAAACCATAAGAATATGTGATTTACTACAGGTTACAAGAAACAAATTCTAAATAAACCCAATATCATCATGTTAGTTTCGACTTACAGTAGCCCTCTACTGAGATTCTGAGACAATAGCTCTTTATAGGAGGAGATAGTTAATCTTTTGTCCATATTATTACTGGCTGAATTTGAATCATTAACCACTTGGTTAGCCATACAACCCAGAATGCATGCAATGACTTCTCCAAATTACTGAGAAGCAATGATGTCAGTTTAAGGAGAAAGGTGCACGTAATTCAGGCCAATGTCTTTCCTTTCACTATCTATGAATATGAGAGCTGGATAATGAATAAGGATGACAGAAGAATCAATAGCCTTGAGTTGTGGTGTTGGAGAAGAGTAAGAGTATCCCATGGACTATCAAAAGAACAGAGAAGTCTTGGAGAAAATGTCATCTAAGTGGCCTTAGAGGCATATTTTTCTTGGAGAAAATGTCATCTAAGTGGCCTTAGAGGCATATGTTGGCCATGTTATTGGGGGAGGTTATTCTACAGAATGGGATGTAACACTGGGAAAGGTGGAGGGTAAGCAAAAGAGGGAAGATTTGTCAAGGAGGAGGATTGATACAGTGACGGCAGCAATAGATGTAATTATGTCAGAGGTGATGAGGATGGCCTAGGATAGGACCTACTATGAGTCAAACTTGCCTCTCTCATTTTTTTCATAAAAGTCTGTTTGTAACTGTAAATTTCCTCATCTATTTATTAACATAAAATACTTAATATTTATTGCAAGCTTTATATCTTAAATATTAAGAATTCTACAACTAATTTTCAAATACAATGTCTTTTATTTAAAATTTTGCTT
>NW_006400739.1:0-504 GCF_000299155.1 Elephantulus edwardii | reverse complement strand
TTCTCCTTCCCCACCCAGGGGTCAGATGGCACAAACTGGGGACTGAGGAGCTCACCCTGAGGGCCACGACGGCTCATCCCAAGCCGGGGGCCAAGCACAGCCCACCCCAGGCAGAAGGCCATGACGGCTTGCCCCGGGCAGAGGGCCAAGGGCAGCCCGCCCTGGGCAGGGGGCCACGATGGCTCGCCCTGAGCCAGGGGCCGAGGGCAGCCCGCCCAGGGCAGAAGGCTGCGATGGCTCACCCTGGGCAGGGGGCCACGACTGCTCGCCCCAGGCAGAGGGCCGAGGGCAGCCCGCCCCTGGCAGGGGGCCGCGATGGCTTGCCCCAAGCCGGGGGCTGAGGGTAGCCTGCCCCGGGCAGAGGGCCATGATGGCTCGTCCTGGGCAGGGGGCTGAGGGCAGCCCGCCCTGGGCAGAGGGCCGTGACGGCTCGAACCAAGCCGGAGGCTGAGTGCAGCCTGCCCTGGGCAGAGGGCAGCAACGGCTCGCCCCGATCCGGGGGCC
>NW_006400738.1:11350-15467 GCF_000299155.1 Elephantulus edwardii | reverse complement strand
TAACAACAACCATACATAATTAAAAATTTAAAGGGTGGTGGGTACATGAGTTTGCCCTCATGCAGTTTCATCTCATGATACCAAGTTTACTGAGCTGATTGGAATAAAGATACTTGAAGATATGAAGTTCATCCAAATGATGACAAAGAAAAAGTAAGTAAAAAAAATACCAAAACCAAAAGCTAGATTTCATCTGTTGTTCAATCATAAGCAGGTGATGTGTCAATCATTAGGAGGGAAATTGACTATTTCATTTGAAACAATACTATTTTGGTTTCTAATATGGCACCTTTCTTGGAATTTTCAGTTGTTTATTTTAACTGTAACTCAGAGTAATACAACACTGTTGTCTGGGTCAGACCAAACTTAGAATAGATCCCATCAATATGTTTAATAGAATATATATTAAAAAAATTACTTGAATTCTATTATCAAATGTGTGTTAGATCTTTTGAAAATGATTCTTCCTTTCTAATGACTCTAAAGTTTTCTGGTAATAGAGATTGAGCTATTGACCCAGTAGAGAAAGCTCACATATACAAAACAGGATTTATCCAGCAAGTTGTGAAAACAGATTTGAAATATTTTTCTGCTGAGAGCATTTATCTTATAGCCTAAATCATATGAAAAACAGTTTACAAGAGGAGCATCTTGATAGATAAAGCAGGATGTTTTTACTGATTAAAAATGAAGAAAATGTTGGTAACAATAGTTTGCATCCGCATAGTCAAACTTAATTGTCTGTGAATACAACATAATTGAGTCTTCATTGTAAGAGCTTTAAGAAAACCAAGTAATATAACATGGGGTTTTATAATATTAAACACCAAATAATTTGTGCAGAGTTATTACATTTGAAAAAACACACACATGTACACCAACCCATTAGATTTCATTAAAGATAGACAAATGTCAAATATTTTGTTTGGCTTGGTTTCTGCTCTGCACTCAACAAAAGATAAAACTCATTTATTTGGAACAGTTGCTACCTTCTTAAAATTAAGCTTTCAAAGTAAGAATTAACATAAATCTTCATTTATATGAAAAATAAATTAAAAATACTAAAAAAATAAAGAAAAGAGAGCACTCATCATTACTGTTCTTAGTATTGTGGACCATCAAGTCAGAAAACTATAATTGACTTTCCAATGTGTAAATCACATGAAAGGAGATTGTTTGTCTTTCTCCCATGGAGCTGCTGGTGATTTTGAACCACATACCTTTGTGTTGGCAGTGCAATTCTTTACCAATAGCCACTAGAACTCCCTGCATAATTATTACTGTTGTTGTGTGCCACTGAGTCAGAACAGACCCATAACTGAAACTTTGGTGGGTTTTTAGATGCCACAAATCACACAGGAAGGAATTGCTTTACCCTTCTCCTGCAGAGCAGCTGTTGGATCTGAACTGTATACCTTTGGGATTCTAGCACAGCTTCTTCCCACTGAAATTGAGTGAATTGCCCTTGAGTTGATTGAAACTCACAGTGGTATAGCAAGGCACAGTAGAACTGTTTCATAAGGTTTACAAGGACAGAATCTTTATAGTAACAGTCTATCACATCTTTCTCCTAACAACAGGCTGGTGGATTCAGACTCTAGACCTTTCTATAAAAACGGAGTGCTTAATCACTGTGCCACCAGGACCCCATTCGTAGTTTTTAGTAGTCATATCAATCATATGCTAATTAATCAACTCTCAATGATGTTTGTGGTATTGTCTTAGACTCTATAATTGCAAGCAATGCCCAACAAACACAGAAATTGAAAGTAATTGATAGAAGCATAAACCTGTGCTGTTTGTAGGGCTGATTGCTTAGTCAGTAAACAATAAGAATTATTCACAATAATCTTGGATACAGCAAATAAAAATAGCCAACAATGGGGGGGAAAGAAAATAAATTTATGTGACTTTTGAAAACCTGAAGATGATTTCCAGACTCTGAATTTTTAAGCCCTATTGCACCCATGACATTGAAGTGAGAAGAAATTAAACCGAGAGGCAAGTTATGGATCACACACTCCAGTGCAATCAAACTCCAGCAGCTACAGCAAGAACAAAATGTCAACTCTAACTACCTTATTGAATTCCTCAATCTATGACCCGCAAGATAGTCATATTAATTTTGTCATGCCCAGAGTCTAAGGAAAATCACTCAGCGAATAAAGGAAATCAGACTGAATCAATGAAATACAAGCTATTGTAGCTTTTACAATGTATGTGGTAGACCATGATTATCAGTTTGGCTGGATTTACCTGGTTCTTTCCTGTTGTCATGCAAGAAATTCCTGTGCCCCCCCCCAATCCTCTTAATTTAAGGCAAATTAGGGTAGCTGTTCTCCCTACTATTAAATCTGAGCTTCAAATTAAGACCAGAGACTGCTGACTTCCACAACTAAACAGATGTTAGACAAAATTATGGGAACTCTGCAAGCCTAGTCGTTAAGGATTTGTACTGCCAACCCAAAGACAGGAGCTTAAAAACTACAATCTGCTCTATGGGAGAAAGATGAGTGATCTCTTCCCAAGTGATTTACAGCCTCTGAAAACTTGTTAGAGGGGCAGTGGTGAGTCAGTTCTGACTCTAATGAACACAATAACATGTATGAAAGCAGTGGTTTTCAAACTTTTTTTAGTATAAGAATCATCTGCAAAACTTGTTAAAATAATTTCCTGGCCTCATTGTTCAATATTTAAATTCAGTAAAAACTGAGTTGAAGGACATGGATTTGCATTTTAATCAAGCTACCAGGTGAAGAAGATACCACAGGTGCAAGTACCATCATTTAGGTAACACTGGTTCTTGTGTGGCTGTTGTTTGCTGCTTTTGAGTTGGCGACTCAGACGCAAACTTCCCATAGCCTTTGTGTTTCCCATCTCACTTCAGTTGTCCTTTAGTTTTCAAGGGTACTTATGCATGAACAGGTGGCATCAATATAACTAATGGAAAACTTCCCCAGTAAACTGGTTATAGATACATTAAAAGATGGGACTATTCGTTCACATAAATGTGATTGGTTACTTAAATTGTAAACTTTATTGAAATGCTAATTCACTTTACTGGAATTAACAAAATAATAAGAAAACATAGATATTGCCAATGTGTTCTTTGGAGTTATAAAACCAGACCAATTGCAAACTATTTGAAAAAAGCTGGGAAGATTTTTTTTAAGGGAGTCCAGCTCCATTTATATTTACAGGACTTTATTCTTCATGTGTTTCCTTTATGAGCTAAGATGCAAATATTAAAGGAAATAAAATTATTTTTGTCAATTAAAAGTTACTTCTTTGCTTGAAACATCTTCCATAAACATTTTGTGAATGAAAAACCATGAATGTCCAGAACAATACCACAAGGCCCCATAAGAGCCTACCATTAAGGGATTTTAGTATCCTCCATCTACTCCAGAAACTGGTAGCAAAGCCAGCACATCCATTTTACAAAGACTTTCACAATAGCACCAACTGATTAAGAGAAGCTGAAACAAAGAAACTCTCTGGTTAAACCTATTTAACTATAATATCACTCTTGAGGATTTCAAGTTATTCAATGTGAGCTCTGTTATTTGTTTAATGATAATCTTTACAAATTCAACATCTTTTTAAATGCTAACATTTATAAAAGTCTCCAGCCTCTCCATTTGCAATTCTTCATATAGTAAATTAGAAAATTAGTGCATAAGCATTCACATCTGTAGCAACACTCCAGTCTAGTGTCAATAGGGAGCTCTGGTGGCTTAGTGGTAAGGAGTTGCACTGGCAATCCAAAGGAATATGGTTTGAATCCAACAGCCGCTCCATGGGGAAAAGAAGAGCAATCTCTTCATTTGTGATTTATTGCCTCTAGAAACCCACTGGACGGTGAGCTATGAGTATAGACCAGTAACAACAAGAACAATGCTCAATGCCGTATTGTGGTTGAGCTTGCTCCAGCCCCTATTATGTAAAGCTAAATGTCTTACCTTCTGTAAGTCAACAATAAGGTAACAATTTGGCATTTTAACATCTCCTATTCCCCATAGTCCTCACTCTCTGTTGATACTTGCCTTTCTTCAAGGGCAAAGTGAGGTGACTGAGATAATAACCAAGAAAAAAATTTGAGAAAATATAAAAAACT
>NW_006400738.1:10520-11250 GCF_000299155.1 Elephantulus edwardii | reverse complement strand
AAGAGAAATATTTCAATGTTATAATTTTTGAATATCAAGACAAAAATGTATGATGAACGTATTATTGATGTGTTAAAAGAAATGGATCAGCATTACTGATTTTTCTTTTTTCCTCAGGTTCAAATATTGTCCATTGAACACTGATCACCGCTGAATACTGCCTCCGAAAAACCCCTGCAGAATCAACTATGAGTCAGGTCCAATTTGAAGATATTCAAAACCAACAACTAACAAAGATCTGAGATTCAAATCACTATTCCTTAGGAGATTAATGGACAATCTCTTCTTGTAAAGATTCACAGTGGTGGAAACCGGTGGTGGGCCCGTCATGAGTCTTAGCGGACACAATGACTATGAATACGTAAGCAGGTATACAACAAAAATAGTTTTTATTACCAAAGCTTATACAAATTGATGTGTCCAAGAGGCTACGGATCTTTACTAATACGCAATTTGCACATTTTCATGCACTCCAGAGGAGCCCTAGTAGCAGAGCAGTTAAATGTTTAGCTGCTAATGAAAACTTTGGTGGTTCAAACTCAGCGGAGTTCTAGTAGAAAGATATGGTAATCTACTTTTCTAAACATTTATAGGGTTGAGAATTCTATGGAGCCATTCTACTCTATGCTGTAGGCTAGCTCTGCATTACGATTGTCTCCATGGCATTAGTGTGGTTTCTGTAATGGTTAATGTGTCAGAGTTGTCATTATTACAACTGTCACTATTATAT
>NW_006400738.1:5044-10420 GCF_000299155.1 Elephantulus edwardii | reverse complement strand
GTTGTTGTTGTTCTTAAGTGCTGTAGAGTCGTAGACAAATCATAGCGACCCTGTGAATGAAAGACCTAAACATTTGTATAACTTTCATCATTTCTCCATGTTCAAAGAGTTTCCAGAGACAAGCTATTTTGAAAGTGATGCCACACTCCTACTGTCAAGTTTGTTTTAATCAGGAAGCTCCACCAAACACTGTCCACCATGGATCACCATTATCTCATTTGACATATTAGTGTCACAGTGTTCACCATCACAACAATCACGAGTTACCTCTGTGCAGCCAATTGACAAACCAGTGCTATACCATTTAGAAGAATGTTTGACCAAAAACAATGAAAACCAGGCCTGAGGGCCACAGATTAAAATCACCCACATTTAGCTTGCTAGCATACCTTTCTATCCACTAGGCCAACAGAGCTCTCTCTATGTATACATGTTATATAACATTATATAATAAAAGTGACAACTACTGTGGTACTTTTGACACTCTGCCACACAATTTGCTCTGCACAGTTTATGCACAAATGTTGTTGTGTTCTTTGTTTCTAGGAGTTTTAATAGTTGATGATTTTAACTTTTTGGTGTCTGCTTATAATATTGCAACAAATAGTATATGGTAACATAAATAATTATTTTTAGAATAAAGTAGTAAGTAAAGGGGAAAAATTTTTAAAAGTCTCCTCTCCATCACCGATAACATAAATAATATTTCATATTTAAATGCAGACAGAATATGCAAAACAATTTTGTCTTTACTATTATAATTAAACAACTAGTAACTGTGCTGTGTTATGTTTTTAAAGGTCACTGAGTTATAACTAACTCATGGCTGACCTTTTTGGTGGGTTTTCAGAGGCTATAAATTGCATGAGAGGTTGCCCATCTTTCTCCCACATCCACTGGTGGATTCAAGCTAAATGCCTTTGTGTCGGCAGCACAATTACTCCTTCCCACTAGACCCCCAAAGACCTCTGCATTAACAGCTGTATATATCACATGACTAAGGGTTCTATGTGCTCTAGTACAGAAAGTGGCCGTGGAGGAGGAAGGAATGACACCATGAGTAATCACACTACACTGCATGACAGCAGCCTTAGTGATGCCACTGCTAGATATCACCATATAGGAAGGATAGTGACCTTCTTAGGAAATCCTACCAACTGGCACTCTGAAATTCTTGAAATGCAAAGAGCAACAGAGGAGGTGAAGGAACAGCAGGGCTTCTGTTCTTGTCTGTGATCACACAGAATGAATGGATCAGGTGTCTAGTGGATGAAATGCAAAGGCTGTTCTGAATATGGAGGGAGCTATGAGCTGTGTGTGTGGATCTCCACACCTTTTGCTGTAATTGAGGGAGATTAAAATGAATGAACAAATGTTAAATGGAGATAAAATCGTCTCCTGGGTTTCTTTTCTTTCCTTTTCCTCCGTTTTATGCCTGTTTGTTTATAATGGGCTAGGAATAAAGCAGTGTTGAAGAAGACTAACTGTTAAGGTTCAGGGACTAGAAATTAGAATAACTCAGTGACTAATTATAGAGACTTTAAAATTAGATCTGATTCTTGGTCTATTATTTCTTGTGTGACCATGAGGAAATCACTTAATCTTTATTAGTTTCCTTCTCTCTCACTCTTTCTCACTGTCATTGAATCGATTCTGACTTATAACAACCCTCCACTGAGTTTCCAAGACTATAAATCTTAATGGAAGAAAGCTTCCCATGATTCTTCTGCAGAGCTGCTGGTGGATTCAAATGACTGGAAATTCTTGGATTTGGGTTAGCCTAATATACTATGAACTATGTCACTAGAGAACTTCTAAGTGTCATAGCACATCCCCCCAAAATAAAAAACAAACCACAAAAATAAAAAAAGCAAACCAAGAAATACAATAAAAGTAGCAATAGCAACTTCCTGTGCGATCTCGGAGAACTAAATGAGATAATTTAAAGAAACTTAAAACAACTGATACATAATTTTGATTGTTAGGATTATTAATTTAACACCTTAGAGCTGTATTTCCTCCTCTGTAAACTTGTAACAACAATAACTACTTGTTAATTTGTAACAATAATTGCTTGTTAAACACTGACTTAATTTGAAAAACAAAAGAGGTAATATAGTTGATCTATCTGTAACTTGATAGGTCTTGAGTAGTATCTCTTTGTCTCTTAGTCGTTTAAATACTGTTTGCTTAAAGATTTCCAACTTCACATTGTACATTTATACTAAAATGTATTCTTTCTCTCTCTTACACACACACACACACACACACACACAGACACACGCACACACACACTGTGAGTTTTCCATTCTTCTTTCTGTCCCTTTATTTCCAGAGACTGTTATTATGGATATTTCATAAAACCAAATGTTAAATCTAGATTGTCTTGATATTCTTTTAAGAAATCCTAATATTTTGAGCACAGAAGGATTTATGAACTTTTCTGAAAATCACAAGAGGTAGATTTTAGTTATATAAATTACACACTGCCACTCTGAACCACACTTCCAGGGTCAGTCTAAAATGCAACCTAAGGTAGCCCATTACATGGAAGAATTCTAAAGCCCTTACTACAAATGACTTGACGTGTGACATCCCTCATTTCAAATAAACTTTTCTTATTTTGTAATCTAAAAACACCAAGTGATTCTGAAATATCAGAATATGCAAATTATAAGAAAATGGAAATTATAATCTCAGGTCATTTCAGGATATGTTTATTGATGTTCATCCTCTGCCATAGACTGTGCTGGTTTCTAAGGATACAGCAGTGACGGAAGCATATTTCTTGACTTCAAAGACTTGGCAGCCAAGAGGAGGGAAAGCCATGAATATGAATGGTTATATGACAGCATCCTTGGTGAATAGAAGGTTTTATGGGTGAGTAATGAGACAAATGAGTCCCTCTGTGGTATAAATAGATAATTCACTCAGCTGATAACTAAAAAGTTAGAGTAACCTAAGTAGAAAAAAAGGATTGACAATCTACTTCTGAAAAATCAGCCATTAAAAACTCTATGGAACACAGTTCAATTCAGACACATACAATGTAATGTCACCATGAATCAGAGCTGTCTACAAAACAAGTGGATTTTTTAAAATTTTATTTTCCATGAAGTAACAGTGGGTAAAACCTCCAATTCTGAAGAAAGTAGAGAAGATACAGAGATCTTTAAGGATGGGGACAAGGTAACATGATTAATAGACAAAAATCACAGATAAGGAAACTAAGAAAGTAATACAATTTATAATAGCTAACTATAATAAACCCAACTTCTTGTTGTTGTAATGTGCCATTGAGTTTCCTATAATACGTAATATCCTATGTATACTGTCTCTAAACCCAGTTCCTGAACTAGTTTCAATTTCTTGCACATACTAACCTCATGTCATTTGAAGTCTTCCCCTCCTGTGCTATCCCTCCATCTTCAAAGAATCAACTCAAGGCAGATCAGACACCTAGGGGTAAAACACACAATGATAAAGATCATAAGAGACAAAATGGAACCAAACTTAGAAGGGCTGGCCTATGGTATAAATAGGCTGGCAAAACCAGCCATAAATGCACAACCAGGAAAGGATTACATCAATGAATGGGATCTTCAAAAGATTAATTTCCTGTGTGTAACAAAAACTTTTTCCAATAGAGTGAAGAAAATACCTACTGACTGGGAGAAGACATTTGGCAATGGCATCTCAGACAGAGGTCTCATAATTAAGTTTACAGAATACTACAGGGTCTCTATACAAAGTAAATAAATAAAGGACTTGAAACTCAATTACAAAATGGGTTAAAGACTTCAAAAGACCTTTCACAAAGGAAGACATTTGGATGGCCAACAGACAGATGAAGAAATTCTCAAAATCACTGGCAATCAGAGAGCTACAAATGCAAACCACAATAAGATAGCAACTCTTCCTAGTAGCAGAGACAAAATTTAACAAGACAGTAAGCAATAAATGTTGGAGAGGATGTGGAGAGAGAGGATCTCTCTTATACTGTTGGTGAGACTGTAAAATGTTACAACTGCTCTGGAAAGCATCTTGGTGTTCCCTAAAAAAACTGAATATGGAAATTCCACAAGACCAAGCTATTCCACTGCTACGGATATACCCTGAGGAAAATAGAATAGACACAAACAGAGATATGTATACAGTTGTTCATAGCAGCATTATTCATAACATTCAATAACATAGGAACAGCCAAAATGTCCATTCACCTATGAATGATTGATAAATTGTGGTTCATTCACACAATAGAATACTATGCAGCACTCAGGAGCAACAATTACAAAAATACTATATAACATTGGAAAGACTAGCAACCATTATGCTAAGTGAACTAAATCTGGTAAGGATAAATATTACATAAGACTTTTATTGTAATAAATGGAAGGACAACTAGTCAGATATGCAACAAAGTCCAAAGGTGGAAGGGGAGAGGGCTGGGGACATGAGTGAGGGAATGATGGAAAATCAGGGGTCACAGAGTTTGGTAGGTGGAGGGAAATAATTAGGAAAGATCCAGTGAAGACCTGAAAAGACAGGGTGATAATGGCCATAGATCAGTGGTGATTGGTTAAAATACAGTTATGGGAATGATCATATAAAATACAGCGTGAATGAGGAGACGTGTGAAATGCAATATATATGAAGGAAATGCAATGCATACAAATTTTGTATGCAAACCTATATGACATTTTAAAAATATTTTTAAAATATTTTAAAAACAACTGAAAAAGACCTATTCAGATAGAGGGAAAGTCATTGGGGAAAAAAAAAAGAACACAGAAATTAAATATAATGAGAACACAGAGAAAAATTCATGGTAAGTAGAGCCCAGGCAAGGCACAAGTTCAGTAATTTGGGACTGTATGCCAATGTATAAACATTTCTAAATCTTAAAAAAAAATTCTCATTGTAGTACTTAATTCTCTAAAAAAAATAATTAAAGACTAAAATGTACCTGATTCATTCCATGGTCTTTTCAATCAGATGTATTTGCTATGCATCCAAGAGCTGAACAATAAATAGGGATAGTAAGAAGAATCGATGCCATTGAACTGTGGTATTGGAGAATAGTTATGAATATCTTACACACTGTCAAAAGAACAAACAGATATGTATGTCTTGGAGAAAGTGCAGCCAAAGTGTTAGTTAAAGGTAACGTTGGCAAAACTTCATTTCACCTTTTTTTGGCGTGCTGTTTGAAGGGGCTATTCCTTTGGAAAGGGACATCATACTTTGAAAGGTGAAAATTAGCAAAAATGAAGAAGACTCTGAAAGAGATGGATGACACAGCAACTGTAGCAATGAGCTCAAGTATATCAGAAATGACAAGGATATCATAGGATAGGAAAGAGTTCAAATATTTTA
>NW_006400738.1:3468-4029 GCF_000299155.1 Elephantulus edwardii | reverse complement strand
CAGTGTTGCCCTGCTCTGTTCTGACGACTGCCTCTTGGTCCAAGTATAGGTTTCGCATTAGCACGATTAGCTACTGTATATACAGTGGTTCTACTATGAGTTAGTCTCGCTGTCTCTGACCCACCTAACCCCATTAGCCTAGTGTGTCAATCCACCTCATCTGGGGTCTTCTTCTCCTGTACTCTCCCTCTACCCTTTCAAGCATAGTGTCATTCTGCAAGAGCTGGCCCCTTCTGGCCACATGTTCAAAGCATGTGAGATGGAGCTTCAAAATTCTTGCCTCTAAGAAGCAATTTGGTTTCACCCTCTGCAGGACACACCTTTTTGTTCTTTTGATAGTCCGTGCTATGTTCAATATTCTTCTGTATAACACAACTCAGAGATACTCATTCTTTTTCAATCACCCTTAGTCCTCCTCCAGCTCTGATACATAGCAAGTAATTGCAAAGACCATGGCCTAATCAGGTGCACCTTAGTCTCTAGACTGACATTGTTGCTCTTCAGTGCTCTGGAGAACACTGAAAAGCTGACAGCAGATTTTCCTAATGCAATTTGCTTTTT
>NW_006400738.1:1337-2341 GCF_000299155.1 Elephantulus edwardii | reverse complement strand
AAACTTTCATTAAAATAACAACTAAAATTAAAAATTTTATTTAAAGAAAGCTACATGTATAAAAAAAATGTATGAGTCTCTGAATGCCCATGTAGGAGCCCCAGTATTAGGATTTGGAGTGTATTTAAAAGAAGCCAAAATAGTGGCAGTTTAATCTCACATAGTATCTAGCCTACTATAAGCAAGGATGGTAAGATTGTGTCACAAATACTGAGGAGGTCATTCAGAGTAACCTTATGCATGGCAAAGTAGAAGGCCAGTGAAAAGGTAAAGGACTTTCAGCCAAAAAAATGAGAACAGTTAACTATCGAGATGGTAGAGAAGCAAGCATTATTTTGTTCTGTTGTACACAGAATTACTATGAATTGGAACCAATGGCATCTAACAATACCAATAACTTTTTGGGAGAAGATAACGAAGAAAATCATGTGAGTTAATCCTGCTCTGTCAAATGGGCTGTTATAAATTGAATATTCAACAGCATTGGACTCACATTTGACAGCATAGGTCATTAGTAGATGCAGATTTAAATGCAAAAATAAGAAAGAAAATACATAAATTATTGCATTGTATCTATTTTTTCAGGGTACTTATTGAATAGTTACGGAGAAAGAATTAACACTGATGTACACTTTTCCTACATTTAATCATGTAGTGTTTCTTTGTTTGGAAAACAGGCTCTTGATCTATGTATAGGTTTCACAGACACATGATTAAATATTCTGAGATTCTCATTCTTCTTAATGTTAGCCATAATTTGTTAGGACACAGACAGGCAAATAAATTTTCAATAATCAATAAAACACAAGTAAATATCTTTGTGGTATTCTCCATTTTCAGTCAAAATCTATGTGGTTCCAGCAGTGATGTCCCTCATGCCATGGCCTCATCTCAATCCAGCTTGTATTGAGAAGGAGGAAGAGAAGGAGGAGGAAGAGGAGGAGAGTTCCTTGTGATATACTCTTCTTTCAACCATTACTCAAATAATTTTCAGCAATATTTTA
>NW_006400738.1:0-928 GCF_000299155.1 Elephantulus edwardii | reverse complement strand
GTTTCCTTATAGTACATTTTTATCATCGACCTTATTAAAAGTGTATTGTCTCTTCCTTTTCACAGATGAAAATATAAAGCTTTCATAAAGTGGGTCAATTGCAAAAGTTCACAATGAGTCTAAATAAAAGAAGAAAGCTTTTAACACATCACACAAAATTCTTAAAACCAAATATCATAAGAATTAGGAAAATTTGTATTCAATATTTGTCACTAGCAGTTATTCTTGGTATTTGGGACAAATTAAGATCAAAATGGAAAAATAGAGAACCTAATTTGTTTTGGACAATGACTAGGGATGATAGAAGGAGAATTGACGTCTTTGAGCTGTGGTGCTGGAGAATAGTATGGAATATGTAATGAACTACTTAAAGAATAAACAGGTTTATCCTAGAGATGGTGAAATCAGGCTGCTTTTGGAGGCAAGGATTCCAAAGCTTTATCTGAAGTACTTTGGACATGTTGCAAAGAGGGACCAGTTCTTGGAGAGGAACATCATGCTTGGGAGGGTGGAGATACAGCACAATTGAGGAAGATTCTTGATGAGGTGGACTGAGTCAGTGACTGAGGTAATGGGTTAGTTGTGTCAGAGACAATAAGCTTGGCACAGGATAGAGCATGGTTTAGGGCTGTTTTACATAGGGTCACTATGAGTCGCAAGTGACCCGATGACACAAAGCAACAACAAGAACTACAATTTGCTTTGGAGGAGTTCCATCTTCAGCCATCATAGCTCTAAACTTTCAGGGCCTGCACTGCTTCACTAAGGAAAGCCCAAGAGGCTTCACCTTGAAAACATATATTTGCTTGTTTTGATGTTTTGCTCATAGGGAAATGACACTTATCTGTCAACTTCTTATATTAGGGAAGTGATTTACATGTTGCTAATTTTTATAGCTAGACATTTATATATAAAAATTATAAAGGCT
>NW_006400737.1:14816-15424 GCF_000299155.1 Elephantulus edwardii | reverse complement strand
AGCCAAAATATGACTTTGATTTCATACCACCTGAATTTCAGAATCATCTCAGGAACAGGTTTGAGGCCTTGAACACTAATGAGTGAAGACCAGAATCCAATGATACATCAAAAAAATAATTCACCATGACAAAGTGGGATTCATAGCAAGTATGCAAGAATGGTTCAACATAAGAAAAACAATCAATGTAATTCATCATATTAACAAAATAAAGAACAAGAACCACAAGGTCCTATCAGTTGATGAAGAAAATGTCTTTGACAAAATCCAACACTCTTTTCTGATTAAAACACTCAACAATATAGTAATAGAAAGGAATTTCCTCAACATAGTAAAAAGTATATACACAAACCTGAGAGCCAACATTGTTCTCAGTGGAGAGAGATTAAAGGCATTCCCTTTGAGAACAGGAACTAGGTAGCCTTAGCGGTAGCAATGACACAAGAGAAGGAAATAAAGATGTATCCATATTGGCAAAGAGGAGGTAAATTAGCTATATGTGCAGATGGTATAATAGTATACTTAGAAAGCCCTAAAGACTCAGTAAGAAAACTGCTGGACATAGTTGACCAATTCAACAAAGCGGCAGGACACAAAATAAAAATATC
>NW_006400737.1:12444-13076 GCF_000299155.1 Elephantulus edwardii | reverse complement strand
AATGCAATCTTCAATTATGTTTGGAAGGAAAGAGACCCTGAATAAGCAAAGCACACCTTAAAAAGAGAAACAAGGTAGGAGGCATCTCACTCCCTAATTTTAAATCCTACTACACTGCCATGGTGGTCAAGACACCTTGGTCCTGGTACAATAACAGACACATAGATCAATGGAATAGAATTGAGAACCCTCAAATCAGTCCATCTACCTATGGTCAACTGATTTTTGACAAGGAGGTAAAATCAGTCAAGTGGGGAAACAACACCCTTTTTAGCAAATGGTGTTGGCAACATTTGAACACCATCTGCAGAAAACTCAAACAAGACCCACACCTCACATCATACATAAAACCCAACTCAAAATAGATCAAGGACCTAGGACTAGAACCAAGGAATATAGACGTCATTAGAGAAAAGCTTGGTAGAACCCCAGAATCCCTAATCCACCACATGAAGCCTTCTAAGCATCCTGAAAAACCTGCAACTAGGAGAGGAAAAAAAAATAGATGATTGGGACCTTCTAATGATCAAATCCCTATACACATCCAAAACTTCTCCAATGGGGTGAAAAGGGAAGCCACAGACTGGGAAAAATATTTGGTAATGACATGTCTGATAAGGGACTTATATCTA
>NW_006400737.1:10052-11079 GCF_000299155.1 Elephantulus edwardii | reverse complement strand
AGGAATTCCAGAACTTAAATGTGCTCATGTGAAATCTATACCTAGTCGAGAAGTTGTTGTCTGAACAGAGCAAGGGAACATTGCACGATTTAAGTTTAGGAATGGTGTGCATCTGCCTTGTACTCTTTCTCCTTCCTATTCAATCTGTATCCTGAGAAAATAATTTGAGAAGATAGAGTCTATGAAGAAGAATGTAGCAACAGGATTGGAGGAGGACTAACCAACAACTGGTGTTACACAGATGACACAGCCTTGCTTACTGAAAGTGAAGAAGTATTGAAATATTTTCTGGAGAAGATCAAAAACTACCGTTTTGGTACAGATTACATCTCAACATCAAAGTCTACACCACTGGGCGAATAGACAATATTATGGATGCAGTAAAGATTTAAATTCTCCGTGATTTCACCTTGCTGGAATCAGCAATCAATATCTTGGTACCAACAATTAGGAGATCAGAGGATGCATTACTTTGGACAAGTCTGCTCTCAGGGACCTCTCCCACATACTAAAGAGTAATGATGCCAGTCTGAAGACTATGGTGTGCCTGATTCAGGCCATGACATTCTCAATCATCTGCTTTACATTACACATCTGGACAATGAATAAGGGTGATAGAAGAATTGATGACTTTGAGTTGTAGTGCTGGAGAAAAGTACAGAATATCTCTTGGATTGCCAAACAACGAATAGATATATCTGGGGGAAAGTACTTACACGGTGCTTGTTGGAGGCAAAGATGGAGAAGCTTCATCATGCTTGGAAAGGTAAAAGGATCAGTGAAAGAGAGGAAGACACTCAAGGAGATGGATTGGCAGAGTGACTGTAGCAATGGGCTCAAGTGTTTTGGAGGTAATGAAAATGGCACAGGAAAGGACTGGGCTCAGATCTGTCACTAATAGAGTCACTATGAGCAATTAACAACAGTGAACTCACGATCATTTCTTCTGAACTAACCATAATGACACCAATCATATTTTTATATCAGCAAGATGGCAGCAGCATCACTCACACAATCTGAAAAGGTT
>NW_006400737.1:6565-7054 GCF_000299155.1 Elephantulus edwardii | reverse complement strand
TGCTCAAAATGGCTTCCCTAGCCATGTGGATGGAAACAGGGAGTATGAAACTGTCGATAGAGTGGATTGGCTAGTATTACCATTAAATTGAATGGGTTCTGCAACAGAATTTGAGAATTTGACTAACAACAAAGGAGGATACATGTTGTGTACTCCCTGTGGGGCCAGACATTCTCGTACCAGCTATAACTACAACAGGAGCTGTGGCCAAAGGAGAAAACCAGAGGCCCAAGAGGAGATGGAGCTCATCTTGGGACTGCTATCCCTTGGAGCCAAAGATAAAAAGCATTTGCCTAAGTTGTTTGGTTTTTGGGGTTTTTTTTGACTGGAGGAGAACCATAATTGACAGGACCGGCATTTTCTAACACTTCCCTAAAACCATGAGGCTAAAGTAAAGGCTGAACTGCCTGTGAGCGCTTTTCAGAAGCTGTCCTGACTGAGTGTATTACTACTACTAAACTGAATTGGAGCATTTAGACTTCCCTAATA
>NW_006400737.1:0-3605 GCF_000299155.1 Elephantulus edwardii | reverse complement strand
TTCTTATAAAAGGTATCTGCAGTGAATAAATCATTGGTTGTATATATAATTCTCTCATTGTACTCATGTGTAAATTCAAATTGAAGTTAAAGATAATGAAAATAAATCCACAAAATAAAAATTTGCACTTATCCTACATGAATTAAAAAAATCATCTCAAGAACAGATTTGAAGCATTGAACATTAATGAACAAAAGTCCAGATGAGTTGTGAGATGATATCAAGAATATCATCCATGAAGAAAACAAATGCCATTTTGACAAAGACAGAAGGGAATGAGGAGTTTAACTGAACATTTTAAAGCCAGCTTGTGAATACAAAGCAAAGCATTATAATGAAATATGCAAAGAGCTGGAGTCGCAAAGGAAAAAGAGAACTACTACTTCAGCATTCTCAAGGTAAAGGAACTGAACTAAAGAACAAATTCAAATGCCGAATTTAAATGCGTAAAGATGCTATGGACAGGAAAGTGATACAAGACTGAGGTGGCTGGCATGGATCGAATCTCGGAGTGTAATTGTTGAAAGGAGTGGAAACAGGGAGAGATATCCAAAGTACCCACTTTTACCTCGGACTGAGTGACAATAGGCAAGAAGGGAAAAGTCGGGAAGAGCCGGCTGGACAAGTTCTATCACTTGGCAAAGGAGACAGGTTACCGCTCCCACTCTGCTTTCAAGCTGATCCAGCTCAATGGCAGCTTCCAGTTCCTGTAGAAAATTGAGACCTGCTGGACCTGTGTGCCACCCCGGGGGGATGGTTGCAAGTGGCTGCCACATTTATGCTTGTGTCCAGTCTCATTGTGGGAGTGGACCTAGTTCCCATTAAGCCTCTTCCCAAAGTGGTGACACTGCAGGAGGACATCACGACAGACCGATGCCAACAGGCCTTGAGGAAAGAACTGGAAACCTGGAAAGCTGATGTTGTGCTCAATGATGGGGCACCCAACGTTAGAGCTAGTTGGGTCCACGATGCCTACTCAGAAGCCCATTTGACACTGATGGCTCTGTGTTTGGCCTGTGATTTTCATGAAGGTTTTCTACTCACATGACTATCTCTGTGTCCAGGCCACCAAGCCCCAAGCCTCGCATCATGAATCTGCTGAGATCTTTGTAGTCTGCCAGGGATTCCTGGAGCCTCACAAGGTTGTCAGTAAATTCTTTGACCCCAAATTTGCCTTCAAGGAGATTGTGGTTCAAGCCAAGATTGTTACTGAGTTGGTGATTAAAAGCTGAGGACTACGCTGAGAGAGACCTCACTCTCTGTCACTGGCTTTCCGTCACTTATTTCCTGCGAGTTGCAAACTCAGTTGACTTCCTTTCCAAAGCCAGTGAGATCACACTAGATGGTGAGGAGTTGGCACAGCACCCAGCCACCACTGAGGATATCCGGGCATGCTGTCAGGTTATCAAAGTGTTGGGGCGAAAGGAGCTCAGGTCCCTGCTGAACCGGAGAACAAAGCTTCAGTGACATGTGGCCAAGAAGCTGAAAGAGCAAGCAAAGGCATTGGACAGCAACCTCAGCTCTGGAGAGGAGGAAGAGGATGATGAGGAAGAGTCAACAACTGGCACCATGAGGCAGCCCTCCAAAGATGAGGAAGAGGAGGAGGAGCAGGAACAGGTGAGTCAGACTTTGGCAGAAATGAAGACACAGGAGGTGGCAGAGGTGAAAAGGAAAAAAAAAAAAGAAGCTACTCTGTGAGCAGAGAAAGCAGAGAGAACATGTGGACCTGAAGATGGATCTATCTACCTGGGGTTTCCATTGCGGATGAGGGAGAGACTGGCATGTTCTGCCTTCGCAACATGGTCGCCGGTTATTAGCAGAAGTCACACAAGGGGATATGAGCACTGCAGACACTTTTCTTTCGGAACTGTCAACAGATGACATCTATGTATCAGATGCTGAGGATAAAGAGGATTCATCTTTGGATAGTGACCTGGATCAAGAAGAGCTGGCCAGAGGTGAAGGCCGTCAAGGTCTAAAGGACCAAAAGCGTGTGCAGTTTGTTGAAGCAGATGATGATAATGAGGAAGAGGAAGTGAATCCACTGCTGGTCCCTCTAGAGGAAAAATCAGTTCTGCAGAAAGAGCAAGTCACCTTGTGGTTCTCAAAGGAGGGCTTCGATGGGATTGAGGATGATGCTGATGAAGCCCTGGAGATCAGTCAGGCCCAGTCATTGTATGAGAGTCATCGAAAGGGACAAGAACAGCAGCCACAGCCACAAGCACAGAAGCCTTCAAGTTTGAAGACTGAGAAAGTGTCTCCCCAGTGCCACGATGAGTCTCCTAAGGAGACAGAAGCTTCTTCAAGGATAGACTGTCTCCCGAGGGGTACAAGGCCACCGCTACCCCTGGACAAGAAGATGACAGCTTAGAGAGTGACAGCAGTAGCAGTGAGGATGAAGAAAGCGAACCATGCCGAGGGAAGAAGCGGAGCAGGGGAGCCAAGTCAGATGATGATGGTTTTGAAGTCATGCCTATTGATGACCCACTCAGACACAGGATACTGGACCCTGAAGGCCTTGCTTCAGGTGCCATTATTGCTTCTTCCAAAAAGGCCAAGAGAGACCTCATAGGCAACTCCTTCAGTCGATACACATTTAATGAGGAAGAGGGAGAGCTTCCAGAATGGTTTGTGCAGAACGAAAAGCAGCACAGAATAAAATAGCTGTCTATTGACAAGAAGGAAGTGGAACATTACCGAAAACGCTGGCGGGAAATCAATGTACGCCCCATCAAGAAAGTGGCTAAGGTGAAGGCCAGAAAGAAAAGCAGGATGCTGAAGAAACGGGAGCAAACCAAGAAGAAAGCAGAAGCTGTGGTGAACACAGTGGACATCTCCGAACGGGAGAAGGTCACACAGCTTCGAAGTCTCTACAAGAAGGCTGGGCTTGGCAAGGAGAAACACCAGGTCACCTATGTTGTAGCCGAAAAGGGCATTGGCCAACTGGAGTAAGAGGGCATTTCAAGGTGGTGGACTCAAGGATGAAGAAGGATCAGAGTCCAGCAACGGAGGAGCAGAATTAAAAACATAAGCGAAAGTGAGGAGAGAGCCATCTAGAAGAGTTTCTAGCTCTGGTCATGGCAAGCTCAGTCCTGCTCATGCTTCACTTGTCTGAAGGCAATCAGTGGGGGGTACTTTTGCCTCCCATTAAAACAATGAGAAAGACTTCAGGATGCTGTTTATCCCCAGTCCTTCCATGAAAACAGAGCACTCGATGGGATGGCCTTTGTAAGCTATTACTGGGCAAGTGGACCCCTCAAGTTTTCCTCTATAAAAGGTTACATTCTGCGTATTAAGGGGGGGGGGGAAAGATGCTATGGACAAAATATTGAATGATCCAGGAAGCAACAAAAGAAGATGGACAGAATACACAGAGTACCAAAAAGAATTGGCTCACACAGAACCATTTTAGGAAGAAGAATATGATTAAGAACCAATGACGATAAAGTAGGAAGGTCAAGCTGGTTCTGAAAGAATTGGCAAAAAATAATGCTTCTATAGATGGAATACCAATTGGCACATTTCAACAAACAGATTTAGGCCTGTATGTGTTCACGAGATTGTGCCAAGACCTGCTCTATCTATCTATCTATTGTGTGATTGAT
>NW_006400736.1:11498-13830 GCF_000299155.1 Elephantulus edwardii | reverse complement strand
CTTGCCTGAATATGAAACCCTATCAGGGAAAAATGGAGAGGATGAGTGACTTCCTCCTCCCACGCCGGCACAATCCGCTTTTTCAGCAGAAAAGCGAATCAAAACTAATTTAGAAGAACAAAGTGAAAGTACCAATGAAATATGTTAAAAACCCGGGGTGTAAAGTTAGATCCACAACAACTGTGTAAATTTCTTAATTTTGTAGACAAAGTCTGCCTTTGTGTATTTTGTATACTCTTTCCCTCTCCCATGCACTCTGTATGCGCAGCTACTAACCAGCTCTCTTTCTTCATCAACAGGAGAGTCCCAAGCAAAAGTGTCAGATTTAAAGGCAGTGCTGCAGCTGATTTATTTGTTACTTGTGTCTTTGGTCCTTTACCTCAAGGAACTGTGAGAATAATTATTGAATGTCATTAGTCAAAGTTCCAGGTTCATATTAGACGTAAAAATGAAGAGTTTACTAATGAAATTAATGAAATTATTGTTCCTTTTCCTACAAACTGGTTAAATAATTGCTCACCTTTCGCTTCTTTCTTTTCATGCATTTCCTAATATCAATAAATCAAAAGCAGGAGGATTTGAAAGTACTGGAAATTATTTGTCTTGAGAAACCATCATTAATGATCAAAGGTCCTCTCTTATGTTTTCTGTTAATAAAATTTCTTTTACAGGTCTTGTGGATTTAGGAGCTAATGTGTCTATTATTGTTAAAAATAATTAGCCTCTTAATTGGCCTTTGCACAAAATTAACATTAACTCTTTCTGGATTACGAACCTCTCCCAACGTTTGGCAGCTTAAGAATATTTATGATTGTACAGGACCTGATGGACAAAAGGCTCAGATGCAATTTTATGTGCTAAACATCACTGCTAATTTATGGGAAAGAGATTTATTAAAACAATTTGGAGGGTTTATTTTTATCTATCCCTCAGATGCTGTAAAAAAATACAAGTTAAATATGAATTACAATCTTTTAAACTAACAGCCACTATTCAGCAGCCTAAAGCCTTACCTCTTGTTTAATTAATTCAAACTCCTGTATGGACTGAACAACAGCCTCTTAATTCTAAAACCTTGCCCTTATTAGTTGAAAAACAGTTATGTAAAGCTCATATAGAACCTACAACTTTCCTTTGGAATTTTCCTGTCTTTGTTATTAATAAGAAAAGTATTAAAACTCTGAGGTATAAAACATAGTTAAGAAAAAGAAAAAGTTAAGAATAAAGAAAAAGAACAGTATAAAATGTAGTTTAGGGTATTAAGAAGAAAAAGTTAATAAAGAAAAATAAGAATATAAAACATAGTTAAGAATAAGAAGAAAAACGTGTTAACACAGAAATATGAAGAAAAGTTAAAAATAAGAATAAAAGTGCTATAACTTAAAACAGAGGCCTCAAAATGTTTGTGTTAATTGTTTTGTTTTTTTGTCTGAATTTATTGTTACTGTCTCGGTGTTTGTTGTTTTTTTGTCATGTGTTTAATGTAGCAATACTTAAGAGCTCATACAATTTGAAAGTTTCTGTGAAAAATAAAAATTGATAAAGACAAATTTAAAGTTAATATATATAAAAATCCTAAATCTTGTAAGTGGGGAGACCCCAGGAGCAAGTGTCTCAAATGTCTGATGGCGCCACTGAGATATTTTATCTCAAAAGATCTTTGAGAAATCAGCTCTTGGCATCTTCTATCACCTTCACAAAGTCATGCACTTCATCTGGTATCTACATGTTTAAGCAAAAATTTCTATCTGTTTTATCCAGTCTTGAAAAATACACATGCCTGTGGCCGGCACTCCAAATCTGTGTGAGTGGTGCCTATGTTAGTTGCTGTACTTTAAATGGAAACCTGTAGAGTGAAAATAGAAACTCTCCACTCTTTGTTCTTTGTAGCCCCTTAATTAATTCCTGCCTGTATTGAATCTGATTGTATGAGTAAAAGTTGCATAGTTTGATAATCACTTTCCTTCCTAATAATCTCTTTTCATTTCTTCAGGAACATATCCTCTGTTCCTCTTAAAGGTCCTAATGTTTTTACAGATGTTTCTTATAATGGAAAATTGGAATATTGAAGTATTAACAAATTCTATGTTAAATCATCTCCATATAAATCAGTTAAAAAAGGTGAATTATATGCTGGTTTGTTTTTTTTGTGGTTTTTTTTTTTAAAGAATGATCTAACAAAAATGTTAGTATTATTAATAATTTTTCTTATGCAGTATTTTAAAATTGCAGTTATTAAACTGTAGCATTTTAAGGTGGTAAACACACATGAGATAACTTAGTATATCTAAACTACTGAACAAAATATCACCTTAAGAATAAAGTTAAAAAG
>NW_006400736.1:7978-10309 GCF_000299155.1 Elephantulus edwardii | reverse complement strand
ATTTCATCATAGTCATCATGCTAATAGTAAATATTTACATAAAATGTTTCATATTAAAAAAAAACACGCAAAAAATACCCCAAAAATAAAAAAAAAACCCAAAACCCTGCTAAAAATATTGTAAATCATGTGAAAAGTGTTTATTATCTGTTCCACATTTTAAAGTAAATCCTAAAGGATTATTGCCAAATCATATTTGGCCAATGGATGTAGCTCATATTCCTAAATTTGGAAAAATTATACTTTGTCCGTGTTATTATTAATACCAGCTCTAGTTTTATGGTATTATCTTGTTGATCTGAAAAAGCAACTAAATATGTTATAAAACAGTTTATTAGCTTTTTCTATATTAGAAATTCCTAAAAGAATCAAAACGGATAATGCTCCTGGCTATACCAGTAAAAGTTTTCAAAATTTTTTATTTTAGTATTTGTCATAAAACGGAATTCCTTACAATCCTCAAAAACAAGGTATTGTAAAACATACTCATTATACTATCAATAATTATTTAAATATAACCAAGAAGGGTGAAACTATATCCCCTAAGTCCAAAGAATTATATTTCTCATTTACAATTTATTTTAAACTTTTTAATTTTGAATGGCAATGAAAGGTCTGCCTCAGACAGACAGTGGGAAAATATACAACAAAAGTATGCTGAAATGAAATGGAAAGATGCATTAACAAAACAATGAAAAAGACCCGACCCTATGCTAATATGGGGTCGAGGTTATGTTTGTGTTTTTCACAGAACGCTGGTACACTTTTGCAGAAGATGTCTCGTCTAACAGAAATAAGGATAGTGATACTGCTGACTCTGACAATGAGGATTCAAGTTGAATCTTAGTGGACGTATGTTCCAGATCTACCCTTATGTCATCCTGTCAGCTGGAGGAAAATGTTACTGTAGATTTGAACTTGTACGACTGGGATCCATCAAATATAATCGAAGCTGAAGAATTAGTAGAAGAAATTTGAACTGTTAATCACCGTAATTATCAACCTGAGTTATGGAAATTAGTAGTTGTGTTTGGTAATGTCAACTTATGTTGCCAAAAGGGTTGTAAAGATAAAAATCATACAATAAGATACACAAAAGCCTGTATACCTACACCTTATGTATTATTGGTTGGAAAAAGTCAAATTAATTTTCTCGAAAGTCAATATAACATTTCTTGTTCTCTATGTAATATTACTAACTGTACTAATGGTATCAAGGAAAATAATTCTGTAATCATATTAAAGAAACCTTCATTTATTATAATCTGTAAGAATCAATGCAACACGGTATTCTAATACCAGTTTACAAATTTTGAAAGAATTGAATGCTTTGACTATAAGAACTAAAAGAGCTGTAAGATTAATAATTGAAGTAATAATGTCGTTAATAGCTATAATAGCTGCTGTATCTACTTCTGTCGTTGCTTTAATGCAAAAAGT
Source organism: Elephantulus edwardii (assembly GCF_000299155.1). Lineage (NCBI taxonomy): Eukaryota > Metazoa > Chordata > Mammalia > Macroscelidea > Macroscelididae > Elephantulus > Elephantulus edwardii. Next base: position 8,869 of record NW_006400736.1, on the reverse strand, counting down.
GCAAACTGTTGAATTTGTAAACGGATCAATGCATAATGTAACCAAAAATTGGATAAAAAAAAGAAAATGTGAATGAAATTATGGAGCAAAAGTTAAATTCTTATATGACACAGTGAATTTATTAGGTAATATGGTAAAACAAATTAGAGTAATAGAAAAATTAAAATGTCATGGAACCTATGATTTTATCTGTGTTACAACACTAATATATAATGATTCAAATAATGATTGGATTAGGATAATATCTCATCTAAAAGGAATTTGGATGTCAAATAATAATTCTCTTGATTTGTATGACCTACACCAAAGAATACTAGAAATGCAGAATACCCAAGATATAGATATTTCTCTGGCAGAACTAGCTAGCCAAGTATTTGAAAAATCTCAAAAACTGGTTTCCATCAGCCACTTCATTTAAAAGTCTGCTTTCTATGATTGTTGCTCTTGGTATTGTTGTCATATATATACTATGGATCCTTCCTTGTGCTGGTCATACATTAGCCAAGTGATATCAAGGATTGCTGGGAAAGGTACATGCAATACAACGTAAGGCCCTCCCCAGACGAATGCATGACGTGTAGCCAATGACGGGTAAGACCTTGGCTGTTCCTTAGCAACCTAAGACAGAGGGTTCACGCCAAGATGTGAGTTTCTCCATACGGGTAAGCAACGAAGACAGATCCAGGGCAACCTAAGACAGGCAGCGTCCCATTATAAAATAAATAAATTAGGGGGAACTGTTGGGGCCTGGCTAACTTGTAAAGCAAGATTAGCCCTGTGCCAAAAGACCAGCAAAACTAATTCTATCTTGGCTATAGAATCTGCTTGGCAGAAAACAACTCAAGAAAGTAGGATGTTAAAAAGTGAGCCATACTGCAGCCATTTTAAGCA
>NW_006400736.1:5046-6327 GCF_000299155.1 Elephantulus edwardii | reverse complement strand
GGCCCTCTGGGAGATGGATTGATTCAGTGACTGGGGCAATCGGGATGAGTGTGTCAGAGACAATGAGATTGGCACAGGACAGAGCAGACTTTACAGCTGTTGTACATAGGGTCGCTATGAGTTGCAAGTGACTCGAGGGCACATAACAACAACAACAACAATAACAACGTTTCTTCTATGTTGTAATAAAGATATATTGTAAAACAAATGAGATATTAGAGGCTCTGGAAAAACAAGAAACCACAAAACACAATACAAAATATGAGGACCAATGTTTCAGATACTGTCAACATGTTAAAGGGACAAATGAACAGAAGAGATGGAACACAGAACCAGAGAAATAGAAGATAGAATTGTCACCACAGATCTGCTAGAACAAAAAACAGGATCAAAAAGGAAGGAAAAACAAAAACAACCCTAAGAATAACATGAGACATCATCAAAAGAAATAACATGTGCATTATTGGAATTCCAGAATAGGAAGAAGCAAATAAAGGCACTGAAAAAGTCATAGGAGAATTGCCAGAAGAAAACTTTCCAAGCATAATGAAAAATGTTGTTGTTATGTGCTGTCGAGTCACATGAGACTCATGGCGACCCTATGTACAACAGCCCTAAACTCTACCCTATCCTGTGCCAATCTCACCATTTCTGACACACTTGCCCCCATTACCCGAGTCACTGAATTAATCCATCTCATCGAGGTTCTTCCTCTCCTGCACTGTCCCTCCACCTTCCCAAGCATGACATCCCTCTCCAAGGACTGGTCCCTCCTTGCAACATGTCCGAAGTATGTCACAGGAAGCCTTAAAATCCTTGCCTCCAAGGAGTAGCCCAGCTTCACCCTCTCCAGGACAAATCTGTTTGTTTTCCTAGCAGTCCATGGTATATTCAATACTCTTCACCAACACAACAGCTCAAAGTCATCAATTCTCTTTCTATCATCCCTAGTCATTATCCAGCTCTCTGATGCCTAGCAAGTGATTGCAAAGACCATAGCATGTATCAGGAGCACATTAGTCTCCAGAATGACATCTTTTCACTTCAGCATTTTAGAGAGGTCTCTAACCATCCATCAAGATCCTGCCAATTGGCCCAGTGGTGAGAATCTTTGTTTTCTTGATATTGAGTCTCATTCCATAGTGAAGACTGTAGTCCTTGACCTTCCACAGTGAGTGCTTCAGGTCCTCTTCAGTTTCAGCAAGCAAGATTGTGTCATCTGCATAACACAGGTTGTTGATGATTCTTCCTCCAATCCTGATTCCACAATTCTCCTCATAG
>NW_006400736.1:2036-4916 GCF_000299155.1 Elephantulus edwardii | reverse complement strand
CCACAGTTTGCTATGATCCATACAGTAAGATGCCTTTGCATAATCAATGAAACAAAGATAGACATTCTTCTGGTACTCCTTGCTTTCAGCCAAGATCCATCTAACATTAGCTATAATATCCGTAGTACCACGGCCTCATCTAAATTCAGCCTGCACTTGTGGTAGTTCTCTGTTGATGTACTGTTCCAGTCACTTTTGGATAATCTTCAGCAGAATATTGCTTGCATGTGATATTAATGATATTGTTTGATAATTTCCACGCTCTATGGGATCACCTTTCTTTGGAATGGGAACAAATATAGATCTCTTCTAGTCGGTTGGCCAAGTGGTTGTTCTCCAGATTTCTTGGCATAACTTGGTGTGCACATCTAGGACAACATCTGTTAATTGAAATATGTCAGTTGGTATACCATCAATTCCTGGGGCCTATTCTTAGCCAATTCTTTCAGAACAGTCTGAACTTCTTCTCTCATCACTATAGGCTCTTGCTCATATGTTGTTTCATTAAATTCTTCTGTGTTTGCCAATTCTTTTTGGTATAAAGACTCTGTATACTCTTTCCATCTTCTTTTAATGAAGAATGAGAGAATATATATTCAAAAAGCTAAGTGAACACCATATAGAATAGACCCCAAAAGAAAAACATTAAAGCATATCATAGTCAAATTTGCCAGAACCAAAGATAAAGAGAGACTTTTGAAAGCAGTGAGGGAGAAACAAAAAGTAACCAATAAGAGACAGCAAATAAGATTAAGTGCTGATTTCTTAGCAGAAACCATGAAAGCAAGAAGACGGTGGAATTACATATATAGATCACTCAAAGAACACAACTGTCAACCAAGAATACTATATCCAGAAAAACTGTCCATCAAATATGAAGGAGAGATCAAGTTAGTCTCAGAAAAAGATAACCTAAGGGAGTTGCAGGAAACATTGAGAGACATCTTTCTAACAGAGGTGCCACAGAAAGCAGGATGGACCAAAGTAACCAGCAACAACACCAAAAAGAACTTAACACTATAGCAATAAAACCTTGCCTCTCAATAATCGCATGGAATGTGAATGGTTTAAATGCACCACTGAAGATAAAAAGAGTAGCAGATTGTGTAAAAAACCCAACACCCAAAATCCATCAATATGCGAAATACAAGAGACATACCTGAAGAGTGAAGATAAAGACTAAAAATAAAAGAGGTGAAAAAAATATACTAATCAAATGGAAAGCAGGAGTAGCGATATTAATCTCTGATAAAATAAATGTCAATATAAAAACCATCACAAAGGACAAGGAAGGTCACTACATAATGCTTCAAGGGTCAATAGAACAAGAGGACATAACAGTAATACATATCTATGTACAAAATTATAGAGTTTCAAAATATATAAAACAAATATTAACAAAAAAGAAATAGACAACACCACTATAGTAGTTGGAGACTTCAATACACCATTCTCAAGAAAAGATAGACTACCAGAAAGAAACCCAACAAAGATGCTGAAGAATTAAACCATACAATAAACAAACTTGATATCACAGATATTCATAGGCTAATGCATGCCAAAAAAGCACAGTATAACTTCATCTCCAGTGTGCATGAAATGTTCTCCAGTACAGGTCACATTTTAGGTCACAAGGCAAGCATCAAGAAATTAAAAACATAAAAATAATACAAAGCATCTTCTCAGACCACAATGGTACAAAATCAGAAATTTTGTAGGATAAAGGATAAAGGAGGGGAAAAAACCCATACTTTTGGAAGCTGAACAAAACCTTGCTTGAGCATGAGTGGGTACTAAAAGAAATAAAAACTGAAATGAAAAACTTTCTTGAAACAAATTACAATGAAAACACAACTCACCAAAACCTCTGGGAAACAGCCAAAACAGTAATCAGAGGTCAATTAATAGCAATAAGCAAAACCATCAAAAGGAAAGAAAAAAATTACCATTTCCTCTAACCCAACATCTCCAACAATTTGAAAAAGAACAGCAAGGAAACCTAACACCCTTTAAAGAACTGGAAATTATAAACATTAGGGCAGAAAGAAATGAAATAGAAAACCAGAAAACAATTGAACCCATCAACAAAACCAGGAGTTTGTTCTACGAAAAGGTCAATAAAATTGACAAACTACTTATAAACTCACAAAGGAAAAGAAAGAAAAAATCTGAATAAGCAGTGAAACAGTCAATGTCACAACAGAACCAACTTAAATAAAAAGGCTAACAATGAAATACTATTAAAAAGTATACTCAAATATGAAAACCTAGAGGAAATGGACAAATACTTAGGAACACACAACCTCCCTAAACTGACACATACTGAAATTGAACACCTGAACAAACCCATTACAAAAGAAGAAATTGGCCTTTCTATGAAGATGGTGCCAAAAGTGAAGAAAGAAGCCCCTGTGCCTCCCAAAACTGAATCCAGAGCAAAGGCATTAAAAGTCAAGAAAGCAGTCTTGAAGAATATCAACACACACACACACACACACACACACACACACACACAAAGATCTGCACATCACCCACCATCCAGTGGCTGAGACTCTCAAGGCAGCCCAAATAACAGAAGAACACCTCCAGGAGAAATAAGCTTGACCACTATGGCATCATAAAGTTTCCCCTGACCACTGAGTCAGCCATGAAGATGATAGAAGATAACAACACACTTGTGTTCATTGTGGATGTCAAGGTCAACAAACACCAAATTAAACAAGCTGTAAAGAAGCTCTATGGCATTGATGTGGCTAAGGTCAATACTTTAATTAGGCCTGATGGAGAGAAGAAGGCCTATGTTCGGCTTGCTCCTGGCTATGATACTTTGGATGTTGCCAACAAAATTGGGATCATCTAAACTGCGTCCATCTGGCTAAT
>NW_006400736.1:0-1936 GCF_000299155.1 Elephantulus edwardii | reverse complement strand
GGAATTCTTACAGACTTGTTCTATGAAGCAAATATATTCTTGATACCAAAGCCAGGTAAAGACAGCACCAAAATAGAAAACTGCAGGCCATTATCTGTAATGAACCTAGAAGCACAAATCCTGAATAAAATCCTAGTGAATAGAATCCAACAATACATTAAAAAAATCACCATGACCAAGTGGGATTCATAATATGTATGCAAGGATGGTTCAACATAAGAAAAACACTGTAATTCATCACATTAAAAAAGCAAAGAACAAGAACCACATGATCCTATTATTTGATGCAGAAAATGTCTGTGACAAAATCTAACACTCTTTCCTGATTAAAACACTCAACAAAATAGGCTTTCTTCAACATAGTAAAAAGTACATATGCAAACCCAAGAGCCAACATAGTTCTCAATGGAGAGAGATTAAAGGCATCCCCCTTGAGAACAGGAACTAGGCAAGGATGCCCACTATCACCTCTCCTATTCAATATTGTATTTGAAGTCTTAGTGATAGCAATAAGATGAGAGAAAGAAATAAGAATATCCAAATTGGCAAAGAGGAGGTAAAATTATCTCTGTAGGCAGATGATATGATAGTATACTTAGAAAACCCTAAGGACTCAGCAAGAAAACCACTGAATATAGTTGACCAATTCAGCAAAGTAGCAGGATACAAGATCAACATACAAAAATGAACTGGATTTCTCTATAGTGACAAAGAGAATACAGAACTGGAGTTAAGACAAACATTACCCACCACAATAGCTAATTACAAGATTAAATACTTGGGAGTAAATCTAACTAGAACAAAGGACGTAGTCAAAGAAAATTGCAAAACATTACTACAAGAAACAAGAAGAGACAGGAATAGAAAAATATACCTTGCTCTTGCATAGGAAGACTCAATATTGTGAAAATGACAATTCTACCAAAGGTGATCTATACGTTTAATGCAATCTCAACACAAATACCAATCCCATTCTTCAACGAGATGGAAAAGGCAATCTCCAGTTTAATTTGGAAAGGAAAGAAACCCCGAATAAGCAAAGCACTCTTTAAAAATAGAAGAAAGGTAGGAGGCATCTCAATCCCTGATTTCAAATCTACTACACTGCTGTAATGGTCAAGACAGCATGGTACTGGTACAATGACAGACACAGATCAATGGAATAGAATTGAGAATCCCCAAATCAGCTCATCTACCTATGGTCAACTGATTTTTGATGAGGAGATGAAATCAGTTAAGTTGGGGAAATGACAGTCTTTTAAACAAATGTTGTTGGCAGAATTGGAAAACTCTGCAGAAAACTTAAGCAAGACCTACACCTCACACCATACACAAAACCCAACTCAAAGTAGACCAAGGACCTAGGACTAAAACCAAGGACTATAAACTTCATTAGAGAAAAGCTTGGAAGAACTCTAGAAGCCCTAAACCACACAGTGAACAGTCTTCCAAGTATCCTGAAAAGCCTACAACTAGAAAAGGATAAAATAGATGAATGGGACCTTCTAGGAATCAAATCCCTATGCACATCCAAAAACTTCTCCAATAAGGTAAAAAGGGAAGCCACAGACTGGGAGAAAAAGATTTGGTAATGACATGTCAGATATGTGACTTATATCTAGAATTTATACAATACTCGAGCACCACAACAAAATAAAGGTCAACAACCCAGTCGCAAAATGGACACAGGATATGAACAGACACTTCACTAAAGAAGACATTCAGATGGTGAACAAACACATGAAGAGATGTTCTAAATCCCTAGCTCTAAAAGAGATGCCAATCAAAACAAAACTATGAGACATAATCTCATCCCAGTAGCAACAGCATAATTCAACAGATCAGCAAACAACAAATGCAGGCGAGGTTGTGGAGAAACTGGAACACGTATTCACTGTTGGTGGGAGTGTAAAATGGTGCAACCATTATGGAAGGC
>NW_006400735.1:13209-14922 GCF_000299155.1 Elephantulus edwardii | reverse complement strand
GTCAGCGGTAATTTGGCTGAACTTTTTTGGACACTGCAGACCAGCCAGAGGCGAGTGGGTTGGTGGGAATTTGACTTTGTCCTGTTGGGTCCCCTTGGACCCAGGACTTTGCTTGGGAATGGGCCACTGTGCAAGGGAACCTGTGTAAGTGCCACTGGACAGGGACCACTGAGTGAAAACCATTGGGTGGGAGACAGACAGCTGGAATTTGAATAGGGACCCCAATTGTAAGCACACCCAGACAACTGAGATCTGAGTGAGGTCCCCCAAGTGGTTTACCTGCCCTTGTGATTGTCTCACCAACATGCATGCCCCACCCCATTTGGCTCCACACTTGTCCCTACACATCTGGTTAATCAACCTGCCTTTAATCCGGAGCACCTTGACTTGTCTTACCTACAAGGCGCTGCTCTGAACTGACATTTCCCTGCAGTCAGAAGTTCAGAGAAAAACACAAGCGGGGTAGCTACTCAACTGATCTGTATAGCATTGTCTTCAGATCTAGAACATATCAATGTCTCAAAGAAAGAAAGCTGTCCCACACAATACACAAGTACAAAGCTAGATGTCACCCCAAAAGGTGACACAGTATCAATGGATTTCCTGAAGCCAGAAAGTCTGAGGAAACTTTCTGACACACAATTTAAAACAACAGTGATCAAATATTTTCAATGGATGAAAGACAAACTTGAAGAATTACAGGATACTACAAGCAAAGACCAGGGGGAGCTCAAAAAACCAGTCCAGAACAATGTTGAGAAAACAAATGAGGCATTAGTGGCACTGGAAAAAAAAGACACGACTATCCAAAATATGAGGTTCAGTGTTTCAGACACAGTCAACATATGGAGAAACACATGAGCAGAGTTGAAGAGATGGAAAACAAAACCAGTGAAATAGAAAACAAAATTTTCACCACTGATGTGCTAGAGCAAAAAGCAGACTCAAAAAGGAAGGAAAAAGAAGAAAACCTAAGAATAATGTGGGACACCATCAAGAGAAATAATATGTGCATTATTGGAATCCCAGAACAGGAAGAAGCAAGTAAAGGCACCAAAAAAGTTGTGGAATAAGTACTAGAGGAAAACTTCCCAGGCATAATGAAGAATGAGAGAAAAAAATACACACACACACACACACGAAGCTCAGTTCTAATATAGAATTGGCCCCAAAAGGAAAACACCAAGCACCAAGGCATATCATAGTTAAATTTGCTAAAACCAAGGATAAGGAGAGAACACTGAAAGCAGCAAGGGAGAAACAAAGAGTAACCTATGAGGGAGAGCACATAAGATTAAGTACCGATTTCTCAGCAGAAACCATGCAAGCAAGAAGAAAGTGAAGGACATAGATCAAACACTCAACGAACACAACTGTCAACCAAGAATACAGTACCCAGCAAAATTATCCGTCAAATATAAAGGAGAGATCAAGATATTCCCAGAAACGCAGAACCTAAGAGAGTTTGTAAAAACAAGACCAGCATTACAGGACTGACTCAGAGATATCCTTCTTACAGAGATACGACAGAAAGCATCATGGACCAAAGTAACTAGCAACAACACGAAAAAAACCTCAACACAATGATAGCAATAAAACCTTGCCTCTCTGCTGAAGAGAAAAAGAGTAGCAGACTGGATAAAAACCTAAAATCCATCAACATGTTGTCTACAAGAGACACACCTGCAAAATGAACATAAGGACAGACTAAAA
>NW_006400735.1:11180-12356 GCF_000299155.1 Elephantulus edwardii | reverse complement strand
CTAAAAAACTGAAATTATAAAAGTTAGAGCATAAATAAATGAAATAAATAACAAAAAACCAATTGAAACTATCAACAAAACTAGGAATTGGTTCTTTGGAAAGGTCAATAAAATTGATAAACCATTAGCAAAACTCACAAATAAAAAGAAAGAGAAGACACAAATAATGTGAATAAGAGATGAATCAGGCAACATCACAATAGAACCAAATAAAATTAAAAACGCTAACATAGGAGTGGCCAGAAGAAGCATGGTGGTTTGAGTGCAGGAATCGGGGCAAGCTTTTGGAGTCAACTGCTTTTCCGGGAATGTGTTTGTTACATGCAGGTTTGCTCTGTCCCCGGGAGCGAGGCTAGCCAGCCTGGGCCTAGGGTTTGAACCAGGAGGCGGCCTTAAGCCCAAAGGCAACTGGGAGAGGAAACAGCCATGTTGTTCCTGGTTGGCTCCTCCCAAGGCCTTGGGAAGTTCTCCTTGCCAGAAGGAGCATAGTGGTGTGAGTGCAGGAATCGTGGCAAGCTTTTGGAGTTGACTGCTTTTCCGGGCATGTGTTTGTTACATGCAGGTTTGCCCAGTTCAGCAAAGTGGCAGGATACAAGATCAACATACAAAAATCAATTGGATTTCTCTACAGTGACAAGAGAATATAGATCTGGAGCTAAGAATAACAATATCCTTCACAATAGCTAATCACAAGATTAAATACTTGAGAATAAATCTAAGCAGAAGGCACAAAGGATCTATTTGAAGAAAATGACAAAATATTACTACAAAAAACAAAATGAAGCCTGAAGAAATGGAAGAATATAACTTGCTCATGGATAGGAAGACTCATATTATGAAAATGAAAATACTACCAAAGGCAATTAATACATTCAAAGCAATCTGATGAAAGGAGTACACAAAATCAGTGTACCAAAAAGAACTGTCTCACACAGAATTTCAAGAAATAACATATGACCAAGAGGGAGTTGTGATGATGGAGGAAGTTCAGGGTGCTCCAAAGGACTTGGCAAAAAAATAAAGACCCAGAAAGTGGTGGAATGCCAACTGATGTATTTCAGTAAACAGATGCTAGCCTGAATGTTCTCACTAGGTTGGGCAAAGAAATCTGAAGGACAATTACTTGGTCAACAGACTGGAAGGGATCCAAATTTATTCCAATGGAAAAAAAAAAAA
>NW_006400735.1:6429-7508 GCF_000299155.1 Elephantulus edwardii | reverse complement strand
GGGCACACATCGCATCTCCTACCTCCCATGCAGGTGGCCGTTGGGGGCACCCCCTCGCCCCCACCATGCTGGCACCCGGTGGGCACGCAGCCCCTCTCATTCAGGCAGCCAGCGGGTGCCCACTTCCCCCACCACCGCCATCCTGGCTCCAAGAATTCTCTCCAGAACAAGTCCACTTTGCTGCAGTGTGATGGCTCCACTGCATCAGTCTTGAGGAGGCCAGGTGCCTAGCATCCATCTTGGGTGAGGAAATCCATTCGTTCCAGCTGTGGAAGCCTCATGGGGCTGCGGTGGCCGTGCGGAGCAGTGTGGGCTCTGCGGGAGCTTCAAGACTCACCCATTCCTCCTTGGGAATCATTGAATTCCTGTTGCTGAGCCTCGATCTTCATTGATGGCCAGTCATCAACTGTTTAACTGTTCAATTATTAATAAGCCAAAGTCTGTAGAAGGCCATAGTGGCCCTGCTTTAAGTGGTTCGCTGCTCCTGCAGCTCACCACGCTGTCTCTGTCTCTGCCGCCATCTTGGATCTCCTCAGACTTATTCTTTTTTATACTATCATGTTCCCTTTAATACTTATTGTTAACTTTCATCACAGAAATGATGAACAAATATTTTTGAGACAAACTTATGTATAGCAAAAAGTATCCATGGAAGCTTCAAGGATATGTCACATAGAATAGGGAGATGTGTTCTTGCTGAGGTTCCCTCAGATTTGTTAATTTTTCCACTTTGTTGTTGAGTCTCTAAACTAGTGGATATTCATTCTATAGCATTTATTTCCCACATCGTTTGTTTCTAAAGGGCAAGGGAAATTTTGTGGTATTTTCTAAAAATATTTTTATATCTCTTTGCTTATACTGTTACTGAAGTTACCTATTTCCTTGCTGAAATTTTATCTAGATATACTGTTATTTAAAGTCGAACAATGAATCATCCAACTAATGAATAGTTCAGAACAGGCAAAGCAGAGTGTTTGCAGTAATTAAGAATAAAAGAGGGGTCTGGAAAGACAGCATCTGGTGATGCCCTCCACACAATCCTGGAAGACCAAATGAGACATATATAAATGATGACCCTG
>NW_006400735.1:3478-5869 GCF_000299155.1 Elephantulus edwardii | reverse complement strand
GGCTGGAAGGGATTGTATACCAATGAAAGAAGTTTTCTTTTACTTTTCAAAGACAGGAGGGAACTGCAGGGGAGGGGTGGACAGGGAGAAAATTGCAACAATGAATGAATGAAAGGAATCCAAAATATCTGTAAACGTTCATTAAAATGAATTAAAAAATTAATTTAAAAAAATCAGAGTTCTATCTTCAGCCACTTCCAGGGAAACTAGTATTTTCAGCTAGGGAGTGGGTTGAGGTGACTACAGAGGAGTAAACAGACGCACATTCTGCTGCAGTTTAGCAAAACAAGTGAAAAACATTTATTAAGGGAATACAAAGGAGGCTTATCTGGTGAAAGGTAGAGGTAGGTAGTGCAAAGCGGTAAAGTTGGGGAAAGGGAGACGTTCCCTTTGGGAGGAGAGCAGTGAACCCTGACCTCTTGGTATGTTGCCAACTGACAAAGAGAGTGACCCCTGGATGACCACTGCTTACCGGCTCCCAGTATCATGAGACTGGTCATACATAGCCTGGCCCTGCTGAGGACAGCAAGATTGCTTCTGGCTTGGTTCCCTTAGTTTCTTGGGAGTGGTTCCTTCCTGGTGTAACATCCCTTATGCCTTTCCAAAAAAAAGATTGATGTACTTCATTCATGCACCTTTTCCTGTCTTCCAGCCCTCCTCAATTCCTTTTTTTAATGCTTGTCCTGTTCCACGCTATTAATTGGTAGGAAAGAACTTTTAATTTCTTATATCCATTACCAAATGTTTCGGATCCTCGGTGATTCCATATTTAATATGCAGTGATATGGCTCATGAAAGGGGGGTGTGTGTTCCATTGCATGCATGTGTGTAGGTGTGCGTGCTATTTGTGTTTGTATTTTAATTATAATGGTAAAACACATAAACACAGAGGAAATTAAAGTAGAAGAAACAAAAGAAATAGGTTGGAAGAAGTTAAACAAGGAACACAAGGACTAATACTGTTTTGAAATTAACCTAAGCAGTGAATTATGTTGTTGTTGTTGTTGTTGTTGTATATAGGAACCATAGAGGATCCAGCTCACCTCTGACACCACAGTGGGTTTTCAGAGACAATAAATTGCATGGGAGGAGAGTAGCCATCCCTATCCCACCATAATCTATCAAATCTTGAGTCCTACCCTTGAAATAAAAATTATATTGTTTTTATAAAATTAATAAAGGTAAGATTATGTTTACAGAAATGTTTCCAAAGTTTTAATCTATCTCATATTTAGATAACTTCCCTTAAATTATGCAGAGAAAGAATATTTCTCAAAGAAATATTATCAGAATTAAATGAAATAATATATGTAAATTTAGAAACAGAGTCTAGATCTGACAAACACTTTGTTACCACTGCTACATGATAAAAATTTTTTTGTCTTTTGTGAGAAAACACATGTAAAATGAATGGTAAGAATGTCATTAGTTGAGAGATTAATCTTTGCTAAATTACACCAACACTTAATGTGGTAAATGCTATAAATCTAAAAATGGAAGTTTTAAAAATTGTTGTAAAAAAGTTAATCAGAGAAAGAACTTTATAGTTAGTATATAGAAAAAAAGACGAACACAATTACTGAATTGAGAAAAAATAGTCAAATAATAAGTCATAGGTTGTTTTGGTAATAGAAGAAATTATGTATTTCATTGAGGAAAGAAAACAAAATTGGAACATTTAAATTAATGATGTTGGATTTTGGAGACAATGAAGGCCATTTATAATGAGATCAGTGGCCATCAGAGACAAGAGACTATTTTACTGAAAATTCTTCGCAGGGCCCCCTTCACATCCTTGTTCCTTAAACTGTAGATGAAAGGATTCAGCATGGGTGTGACAACAGTGTACATCACCGAGGCAACAGAGCTGCTCTGGGAAGAATGGGTCACAGCAGAACTGAGGTAGACTCCAAGGCATGTCCCATAGAACAGGGAAACTACTGAGAGGTGGGACCCACATGTGGAAAATGCCTTGTACTTGCCTCCAGTAGAGGATATTCGCATCAAGGAGGAAACAATCTGAGAGTAAGAATAGACGATTCCAGAGAAGGGAAACACACCCAATACGGCTGTGGACACATACAAGCAGATGTTATTGATGAGGGTATCTGAACAGGCAACCTTTAGCATTTGAGTCAGTTCACAGAAGAAATGAGGAATTTCAATGCCTATACAAAATGTCACTTGTGTCAGGAGTACAAAATGAATCAAAGCGACCCAAAAAACGACCATCCAAGACACCAGAACCAGCAAACCACATAACCTGGGATTCATAATAACTGTGTAGTGTAAGGGGTGACAGATGGCCACAAACCGATCATAAGCCATTATAGACAGAAGTAAATTGTCTAGACCTGCAAAAGTCATGAAGAAATACACCTGAGTGAAGCA
>NW_006400735.1:0-2097 GCF_000299155.1 Elephantulus edwardii | reverse complement strand
TCACCCATTTTGAATAATATTGCAAGAGTTCCTTGTCTTTCAATGCAGTATAGTATTCCATTGTGTGAATATACCAGAGCTTCTCTATCCATTCATTTGTTGATGGCACTTAGGTTGTTTCCAACTCCTTCCTATTGTGAACAAAGCTGCAATAAACATGGGTGTGCATATATCTTCTTTAAACTGACATTATTAGTGATTTGGTGATGTCTCTAACAGGAGATTTTCCCACTGCAACATGACTTTTGATTTCCTGACTGCTAGAACGTAAGGTGTTGATTGTGAATCCTGGTAAGACAAAATTCTTGACAACTTATTTTATCAGTCAAGCCCAGTTGTGTCCATTGGCCTGGTGGTGAGGATTTTGTTTTCTTGATGATGAGATATAATCTACAATGTAGGCAGTAGCCTTTCATATTCTGTATTTGAAGATTCCAGTTGTCCTCATTTTGACAAGTTTGTGTCACGTGCCTATGGAGGTTGTGAACGAATCTTAACTGGGAGTACTTTTCATAGTAGATATGATCTTCCACAAGGAAATGGCCTTTGTGTTTCAGGTTGGTGCCACAGTCGGTTCACATGAGGCACTCAGGGTGGCAGTGCTTGTCCCGAAGCTTCACAATATGCCTCCAATGCCATGACACATTTGAGCAACTTCTGAGCATTCTAGTAACTTTAGTGACTGAAGCCTTAATACTTCTGAATCATGAAGTCTTGGTAGGTTCTCTTTTCTCTTCAGACTCCAGAATCTCTTGCAAAACCAGAAATGAAATGGACTACTTTGTAGGCTCACTTAAGTCTTGTTTCTTCTGAAGCATCTTGTACGCTTTAGATATTTTGTCAATGACCGGGCCTCCTGGATTCTGAAAATGATCTAAGGGTCTGCCATTAGGCTCCTCCCCACTGGCTGCAGACTGGACTCCAATGATCTCTGAAAATGAGAGAGGATTTCATAAGAGTGGAGGTCCAGTGAGTGCTTGTACTATTGATGACCCTGTAAGCGGGCGAGGCTGTGAAGGGCCCTTCAGTTGTGAGCACTTTCGAGGTGCAGGAATTCTTGATGTTCATATGCTATATCAATCTTGTACAGGTTATTATTCTTCCTTTCTTCAGTCAAAAATCAGCACCGTATTTTATGTCCAGTTCTTTCTACAGTAAAAATTATGTCACTTAGGCAGCCTTCGATTTTGTTCTGAGATTCCAAGTGTGTCATAGCATCCCAAGTGTTAGCATTTTCTCCACCAATGGCTATGATTAGTTCACTGCTACATAATGGCCACCTTGCTGACAGGAATAATCTGAGAAATGGTGAGAAGCTGCCCTAAGTCCTTGTCCATTGCTAGGCAGAAGTCCCAGAGTCCGAGACCCTGCCAAACTATCTGCTAGGTGGTCTCGGTGCTAGGTAGGTCACTGTAGGTTGCTGTCTGTCTCCCATATTTTCTTGTTAGAACTTATTAAACATATTCAGTGCTACATCTGTTTTTTGTTACTTCTCAGATGATATTCATTCAATTCTTGGAACCTTACATTTCAATCTCTTCAGTGCAGCTTGAATTTCTTCTTTTATTACTATTGATTTGTTATTATACGCTACTTCTTGAAATGGTTCTGTCAACTAAGTTCTTTGCTACAGTGGCAGTATATTCCTTTCATTTTTTGATGCGTCCTAAAACAGAGTACTACCAACTACTCATATGTGAGTTCAAACTGAAGCTGATGAAAATCAAGTCCACAGGAACCAAAATTTGCCCTTGAGTCTATCCCACCTGAATTTCAAAACATTCCAGGATCAGATTTGAGGCCTTGGATATCAATAAGCAAAGACCAGATAAGCTGTGGGATTATATAAAGAATATTATCCAGAATGAATGCAAAAGGTCATTACAAAGACAGAGGAGGCAGAAAGACCAATGGATGTCAGAAGAAACTTTAAATATTGCAATGGAGAGCAGAGAAGCCAAAGCAGAAAGAAGAAATCAAGATATAAAAGATTTGACCAGAAGATTTCAGATGGCAGTGTGGGAAAAACAAAGTAAAGTATTATAATGAAATGTGCAAGGAGCTGGAATCAGAAAATCAAAAGTTCCAAACTCGCTC
>NW_006400734.1:14856-15927 GCF_000299155.1 Elephantulus edwardii | reverse complement strand
CAGTGCAAGGGCTGCAAGGCAAGGTCCTCAGGACAAGGTCATCAGGGCAAGGGCTGCAGGGCAGTGGCTGCAGAGCAAGGGCCTCAAGGCACAGGCCAGAGGAATATGGCTGCAGGGCAAGGGCCATAGGGCAAGGGCCTCAGGGCAAGGGCTTCAGGACAAGGGCCTCAGGGCCTGTGCTTCAGGGCAAGGGCCATAGGGTAAGGGCCTCAGGGCAAGGGCCTCAGGGAAGGGCTGCTGGTCATGGGCCTAAGGGCAAAGGCCACAATGCAGAGGCTGCAGGGTAAGAGCCTCAGGGCAAGGGCCTCAGGGCAACTGCCTCAAGTCCAGGGTCTCAGGGCAAGGGCTGCAGGTCAAGGGCTCCTGTGCAAGGGCCTCAGGGCAAGGGCCTCAGGGCAAGAGCCTCAGGACAAGGGTCTCAGGGCAAGTGCCTCAGGGCAAGGGCTTCAGGGCAAGGGCCACAGGGCAAGGGCTACAGGTCATGGTCCTCAGGGCAAAGGCTGCAGTGCAGAGGCTACGGAGTAAGAGCCTAAGGCAATGGCCTCAGGACAAGGGCCTCAGGGCAAGTGGCTCAGGGCAAGGGACTCAGGACAATGGCCGCAGTGCAGGGGCTTCAGGGTAAGAGCCTCAGGGACAGGGCCTCAGGGCAACTGCCTCAGGTCAAGGGCCTCAGGGCAAGGGCTGCAGGGTATGGGCTCCTGGGCAAAGGCCACAGTGCAGGGGTTGACTTCCTTGAAGTTTTCCCCTCAATCGTGTGATTTTGTCATGCAGACTCCCTTGGAGTTGGTGTAGGAGCATGGCAAGGGCTGCTTGGCAAGGGCTGCAGGGTATGGGCTGCACAGTAAGGGCCGCAGGTCAAAGGCCACAGGGCAATGGCCACAGTGCAAGGGCTGCAGGGCAAGGTTCTCGGGGCAAGGGCTGCAGGGCAAGGGCTGCAGGGCAAGGCCTCAGGGCAGAGGCCAGAATGAAATGGCTGCAGGGCAAGGGCCATAGGGCAAGGGCCTCAGAGCAAGAGCCTCAGGACAAGTGCCTCAGGGCAAGTGCCTCAGGTAAAGGGCCGCAGGGCAAGGG
>NW_006400734.1:12565-13041 GCF_000299155.1 Elephantulus edwardii | reverse complement strand
AGGGCAAGGGCCTCAGGGCAAGGGCCTCAGGACAAGGGCCTCAGGGCAAGGGCCTCAGGGCAAGGGCCTTAGGGCAAGGGCCATAGCGCAAGGGCTGCTGGGCATGGGCCTCAGGGCAAAGGCCTTAAGGCAAAGGCCGCAGTGCAAGGGATGCAGGGTAAGGGCCTCATGGCAAGGGGCTCAGGCCAAGTGCCTCAGGTCAAGCGCCTCAGGGCAAGGTCCTCAGGACATGGCCTGCACGGCAAGGGCCATATGGCAAGGGCCTCAGGGCAACTGCTGCAGGGCAAGGGCTGCTGGGCATGGGCCTCAGGGCAAAGGCAACTGGCCAATGGCCACAGTGCAGGGGCTGCAGGTAAGAGCCTCAAGGCAAGAGCCTCAGGGCAACTACCTCAGGTCAATGGCCTCAGGGCAAGGGCTGCAGGGCAATGGATCCTGGGCAAGGGCCTCAGGGCAAGGGCCTCAAAGCAAGGGTTGGA
>NW_006400734.1:7817-8790 GCF_000299155.1 Elephantulus edwardii | reverse complement strand
CTTGCAATCCTCAAAAACAAGGTATTATGGAATGTACTCTTTCTACTAACAAAAATTATTTATCTGCAGTGGAAACCCATCATGGACTGTATGATTGAATTATTTAGCTTCCGACTGACGAGCTTCCGGATATGGAGCAGGTAGGATAAACGCCATCTTTCCAGCAGATGCCAACTTTCCCTCACGTTTTGAAAAAGGTCTTGCTGACATCTGGCAACCACCTTGGAGAAAATGTCATCATAACAGCAGTATGGCCATTCTCTTATCTAACTGGTAATATAATTTTTGAAGGACCAATGGTTGGAATGCTATCTTGCTTGGAGACTGGTCGCCTCTTCATACATACGGTCCCGGACTTTGTATGAAAGGATTTGTGGGAGGAATGTGGACTATTGATATGAAGAACTTCCAAACTGAATTGTGGAAATTTGTTGCTAGTATGGATTCGATAAATATTTCCTGTATCCCAAAAGATAAATGTAAGGGAGATAATGTTACAAATGCCAAAGTTATGTCTTGTGTACCTGAACTATATGTCTTATTAATTGGTAGTAATGTGATCACTGGTGATTATCCAAGATATAAAGATATAATATAAGTTGTTCTCATTGTAAAATCTCTGTCTTAGCTCTATTACCAAGGATAATTCAGTAGTGATTTTGAAGAATCCTCCTTTTGTTATGACACCGGTAAAGTTAGATGATATTTGGTATGATGATAAAAGCTTGCAAATTTTAAAAAGAGTTATATAAGTTGTCATCTAGAGCCAAAAGACCTATAGGCCTTGTTATTGTAAGAATTATGTCTCTTATCTCTGTGATTGCTACTGTCTCTATTTCTGCTGTAGCTTTAACTCAAAAAGTTCAAACTGCTAAGTTTGTAAATGGGTTAATGCATAATGTGACAAAAAATTGGGTAGAGCAAGAAGATGTGGATGAAGTTATGGAACAGAAATTAAATGCTTTATATGATA
>NW_006400734.1:4250-7477 GCF_000299155.1 Elephantulus edwardii | reverse complement strand
CCCAGATATAGATATCTCTCCAGCAGAACAAGCTAGTCTAATTTTTAAAAATCTGAAAAACTGGTTTCCTTCTGTAACTTCATTTAGAAAGCTTCTTTTTACGATTGTTGCTCTTTGTATTGTTATAATAGGCAAACTATGGATCCTCCCTTGCGTTGGTCATATAATAGCCAAGCATTATAGAGAACTGCTGTGTAAAGTGCATGGAATTCAACTTAAGGCCCTCCCCAGACAAATGTAGGATGTGTAGCCAAAGACAGGCAAGGAATGAGACTCACTCATGATCCTAAGACAGGGAGTAGCATTGACTGCTATGATCCCAAGGACAGGCAACTTGAGTTTGAGGTCTCATATCCACCTAAGACATGCAACATCCTATATTTTATAAGAGGGAACTGTTAGGGGCCTGGCTACCTTGTAAAGCAAGCTTAGTCCTGTATTGTGAAACCAGCAAGACTAACTCCATCTTGACTTGAAGATCTGCTTGGCAATGAACAACTCAAGGAAAGAAGATGTTAATAAATAAAAGTGACCGAAGGTCTCAGGTCTTAAGGAATGTAAAGCCCTAAAATCCTTATTGCTCAAACCCGGTATCAGTATCTCACTGACACTGTTAAATCAATGGTTTGATTTATTAAGAAAAACCAGTGTGGAATGAAATGACCAGTTATCAGAAACTCAGTTTCTGGTAAAGTACAGTTAACCCCACCCCACCCGCTTGAGTGGTTTTTTAACAAACAACCCCCACCTGTGGTAAATCCCACCCTGATTGATCAACTGCCACAAAGTGGAATTCTTCTTCTTTTTAAGGGCACAAGGGATTTTCTACATTCCTGTATCTGAAGTAACCGATAAGATTCAAATAGGTTTCCAAACTGTTACCCCGAGCTATAGCTAGCCAATTGAAGGTGGACAAATACCCAAACTACTGTGGATGGCCAATCATGGCATGTATGGTTGGGCAGGGGAGTAGCAAAGGTATAAAAGGAGGGGCAGACATCAATTTGGGCCTCTCGGCTGGATGCTTCTGTGTCAGCACGCGGGAGCCCGGATTCGAACTTGGAATAAACTTTGTTAATTCGGCTAATTGGCTCGGTGATCTTTTTGGGGACTCGCTCCATTACAGATAATGGCCAGTCAGCTGGGACCTAACCATTGGAGGCAGGGCCACAGAGAGATTTACTCAGCACTTAAAGTCTCACCTCTGTTCTCCTGAGTTACTGTTTTCTTCGATCACTTTTTTCTTGCCTTTCCACATCTCTGTGTTCAAATCCCACCTGCCCAGCAAAGAATAATCCACTTTTATCTTTTTCAGAAGTCTCTAGTTCCTCTCCTCTCCAACCCCCACCCCTGTATACACACAGATACTTTCCCCCCTTTTATTTTTTTTCTTTTGTCTTGTATTAGAGCTTAAATTCTGAATAATTTGATTTGAAGAAGACTGAAGAGGGCGAAACCAAGTTGCTCCTTGGAGACTAGGATTTTGAGGCTCCATCTCACATGCTTTGGGTGTGTTGTCAGGAGGGACCAGTCCTTGGAGAGGGACATCATACTTGGAAGAGTGGATGACAGAGCAGGAAAGGATGAGATAGATTGACCCAGTTATAGGGGTAATGGGGTAGGTGTACCAGAGACAGTGAAATTGGTTTAGGCTAGAGCAGGGTTTAGAGCTATTGTGCATAGCATCACTATGAGTCAACTCAACCACACACAACAACAACAGCAACTCATCCTTTAGAGAAGTTCCTGACGGGTAGAGCAACTCTCTGATTGCTGTTGAGTTGGAACCAACTCATGGCTGACCCTATTGTGATTCTCCGAAGCTGTAAATTGCAGGAGAGGAGATTGACTATCTTTTCCCCCTGCAGCCATGGTGGACTGGAAACTCTAAAGAGGCATGGCCTTTGGGTGAGAAGGGTAACTCCCTGAGGACTATGACTCTAAAGTTCCCTCCTGTAAAAAAGGAACACTTAAATTAGGAGCTGCTTCTTTTTACTTTATTGCCCTACACTCACCTGGACTAAAGAAAAATCCTTGTCTTCTGTCATTCACCCACCTAGTTAGGGAGCTTTGGTGGTTATCCCTGTGAGGTAAGCGTCCTTGTTCTGCCTGTATTCTGTGTCTGCAAATAGCCAGTATCTTGATAAGACACATTGTTACTCATATAAAAGGTCATGCATATTAAAAAGTCTACAAGCAAGATGTGTGATACCTCCCTTCTTTAGCATATTACTAGACTGTGAACCCTTATCAAAACTTGTATAAATTCCTGAAGAGATGTAAGCATTTTAGTCTGGAAAGGAACTGTCCTTTTTGCAGATTCTGTTTCTCATTTCTTTACATCTATCTTTTTCCTTTTATGTTGTAGTTGTGTATCTTCAAGTCAGAACCCATCCATAGCTGACCCTCCAGCTGGTTTTCAGAGGCATTTTAATCACATGGGAGGAGATTGTTCATCTTTCTGCTGTGGAGCAGCTGTTGGATTTAAACTGCATGCCTATGGGAGTGCAGCAAAACTCCTTAAACAACTTTGCATGACTGTGGTGGTTACTGGATTCCTCCCTTTCCCCACCCTAAGTATATTTGGGAAGCTCTTGTAGCTTAGTAGTAAGGCGTTGCACCACAAACCCAAAGTCATGAGGCTCGAGTCCATGAGGCACTCCTCAGGAGAAGATTTGGTAATCTTCTGTGTGATTTACAACTTCTGAAGACCTGCTAGAGGGTGAGCTATGAGTTGATTCCTGCACACAGGTATATGACACAAAAGGCCTGTACAAAGAAGACTACAGAGCATTTCTGCAAAAGACATTAAAAACCTAAAAAAATGGGAAAAAGGTGCTCTGTTCATGTATAGGAAGACTCAATGTGGTGAAAATGATAATCCTATCAAAAGCAATCTACATGTTCAACGCAATCCCAATCCAGATACTAAATTACTTTTTCAAGGAGATTGAAAGGGAAATAGTCAAGCTTCTTTGGAGAAGCAAGAGACCCTGAATAAGCAACGCTTCTGAAAACCAAAAAGGAAGTGGGACTCCCTGATCCCAAAACCTACAACACAGTGGTAGTAACCAAAACAGCATGGTACTGATACAATGACATGCACATAGACCAGTAGAACAGAATTGTGAATCCAGAATTAAACCCAGCTATCTATGGTCAACTGATATTTGACAAGGAAATAAAACCTATCAAATGAGGAAATGACAACCTCTTCAACAAATGGC
>NW_006400734.1:0-1305 GCF_000299155.1 Elephantulus edwardii | reverse complement strand
AAGTAACTTCAAAACAACTTTTTTATGACCCTGACGAGCTGCCCATGTTAAAGCCGTGTAACCATTCTCATCCTGGGTATTAACTTCTACTCCGTGAGCGACAAGAAGTGCAACGACCTGAGGGTGGCCATCACGGGCCGCATACATGAGCGGGGTCTTGAGTCTCCTACAAGCAACATTTGGATCAGCATTTCTTGAAAGTAGTAGCTCTACACACTTTACGATCTGTTCTTGGGAACCACGACCAGAACACGCTGTTATCAAAACAGTCAGTTTATCCTTTTCAAAACTTGCATTTGCACCTCTGTCCAAGAGGATCCGCACCAGCTCTGCGTTAGAAACACTAGCAGCATACATAAGTGGAGTCCATCCGTACCGAAAGCTGGACTCGACGCTAATGCCAGAATCTAAAAGCTCCTGGACCAACAGAGTATCTCCAGCGGCCAATGCTTTCTTAAATATTTCATTCTTTTCTTCAGTAGGCAATGGTCCTGGTAATTTCCGAGATCTCCGGTCCAGAGAGCCAATCTCCCAGCCGTCATCCTCGCTCTCGCTGCTCTCGCCTCCTCCGGCCACGGGCAGACCCCACAGCGCGCCCGCCGCCATGCCTGTCGGCCGCCCCCTAGCGCATTGCATGGCGTCGCGCCCCACGACGCCAGCACCCGGCGCCTGCGCACCAGGAACTCTTTTTTTAGAAAAAAAAAAAAAAAAGAGCAAAAATTTTTTAAATTGGGGTCTCCGCCACCCTTAAAGCCCAAATCATTGTAGTCTAGTCAATCATCCTTCATGTGCTCATTCCTTTGTTAAGGATGAGTTCATCCTGAATTGTATATCCAAATGTGGGTGCAAGAGATACTGGCATGCATCACAAATAGCATGTCCATCCAGAGACAGAAAAACAGCTGAGATTTTGTTGTTCCAGGCACTTCACATTCATGTTCTTGGATCTGCCACATTGCCATTGGAATTGGCAGATTACTTCTTTGGAGGCAGAACATTTTCCTCAAAGAAATCAGGGTTGACTGTCCCTTCAGGGAAGTATCCGGCCACCACAAATGAGAACTCATCACTTGCAGATGCTTTCCCTACTCCCATCTTCTTTGTATTCTGCCACACCATGGCTGTGAAGCAGCCTGTCCCCAAGGTGAAGCCTGAGTTCTGGAAGTTGTAGCTCTTGATTTCACTGTACCATCTATCAGCCACATCCTTTCCTGGCTAGTCGTGTTGTGCCCCAAATCCAGTTTCCCCCCAAGTCACCAAGGAGCCGACACCGATGCAAGGGCAAGAGGGAATTTATTTCAGATT
>NW_006400733.1:4801-14964 GCF_000299155.1 Elephantulus edwardii | reverse complement strand
TCTATCCTCCCTAGTCATTGTCCAACTCTCTGATGCATAACAAGTGATTGCAAAGACCATGGCCTGTATCAGGCGCACCTTAGTCTCCAGAAAGTCACCGTTGCTCTTGAGTACTTTAGAGAGGTCCCTAATAGCAGACTTTCCCATCTCAATATATGCTTTATAATTCTTCTTAAAGTAATGGTCAAAACTCCCATTCAATACTAAGAAGTATTTAATATTTTTAGGGTTTCCCCCTTAAATTTTAACTTAACCTCATTTGTTTTTTGAACCATGTCCTTTAGCCTTCAGCATAGTTACACCCAAGACTAATAGTTATCTGACTTTTAATTAGTTCAACAATGTCTAATAATAACAGATCTTCTCCCATAGTCTACTCTCTACTCCAACTTAATTCAGGATCAAGAATTTATTTTACAGAATAATCAGTTTTGCTCTCAGGTTGACTAGTAGTGGAATTGATCCCTTTAGATTAAAGGCTAGTTTGAGATGTTAACCTAAATTAATAGGAAGAACCAAAGTAGTAGGTACAAGATGTATTGTTAAATAACACCAAGCTTAAGCTCAAGAAAATAGAATTCCATCAAGTAAAAGAGTAGCAGAATGGATAAGAAAATAGTCAATATACTCTCTAGAGGAGATGAGGTACAAAAAGAATGATAAAGAAAAGGAAAGAAATGACAAAGAAAAAGATAAGCAAAAATGAGTAAATGACAACAAAAAAGAGCAGAAGTGGCAATATTAACTGTACTTAAAGGAAAAACTAACATACAAGAGATAGACATTATATAGTTAATGAGTCAATAAAACAAAATGTAGCCATCACCAATATATATATATATATTTATATATATATACACACATATACATCCAATAGAGCTGCAAACTACACAACAGAGTGGCATCCACTTCTGAAAGGCCCTACCTCCGAAAACCTCTATGAAGGTGGAGAAACAATGAAAGTTATACAAGTGTTCAGGAAGGACAGGATAACTAGAAACAAAGATGCAAAATAACTATACTACTAACCAGGAATTACAAATATAATTAACAATTGACCTCATAGATGTATACAGATGTATACATCCAACAAGAGCTTGATAAACATTCTTCTTCAGTACACAGGGAACTTTCTCTAGAATGGACTATATATTAAGTCACAAAGCAAGCCTCAATAAATTAAACCAAACAATACAAACCATTAGAATACTAAACATTTTCTCAAAGCACAGTGCTCTAAAGTTAGAAATCAACTACAGAAAAGTCAAAGGAGGAAACACTGCCATTTTCTTGGCAACTAAATAACACCCTGCTTGAACTCTACTAGAAAATAGATCAGTTGTTTTAAAAAGTAGAAGTGAATAGTTTCTGGAAACAAATAGGAAAGAAAATACACTATACCAAACTTTTGAACACATAAAAAGCAGTATTTTAAGGTCAATTTGTACTTATAAACAAACATAACCATTAGCTTAATCCAAAATCTCCACCAATTAGAAATAGAAGAACAAAACAACTAGTTAGCATTACACACAGTGAAGAGATTAAAGATACTCCCTTGTGAAAAGAGACCAGACAAGGATGATTGGTTTCACCACTCTCATTCAAAATTGGAAGTTCTAGGTAAAGCAGTAAGAGAAAAAAAGAAAATAAGAAGCATTTAGTTTATCAAAGAGAAGTAAAAATATCTCTATTTGCAAATTTTAAAATATTATACATAGAAAATTTCAAAAAATCATCAAGAAAAGTGCTGTACCAAATGTACCAATTAGGCAAAGTATCATGATACAGGGTTAATATACAAAAATTGGGTGGTTCTCTACAGTGAAAATAAGAACTCTGAAAAGGAAATAAGGAAACTAATAACAATTACAACAGCCATCCACAAAAAAAAAAAAAATCTAACCAGACACACTATACTATAAAAAGAGCAAGGACCACTTGGGGGCCTTTGCCAGCTCCACAATGAAAAACTGTCTCCATCAATATCAGCAACAAAAAACCAATTCTCATGAAGTCAGACATGTCCCCTATGCTCCTGTATTTCTTTTTATTCTTCTAAACATCAAATCTACTGCATTATGGTCCAAAATCTATTGAAACATCTCATAGACCACACCGAACCATATTAGGAAAGTTAAAAAGTGCAGGTTAGGACGAACTCTTTTTATATTTCTCAATTTAAAGGAACTAAAGAGCAAATCCAAGCCTTGAGTTGCAATACTTACAGATGTTATTGGCAGAATAGTGAATGATCCAGGTAACATCAAAAGAAGATTGAAAGAATACACAGTCACTGTACTAAAAAGAAGTGGATGATACAGAAATTGAATGAAATAGTATATGATCAACAACCAATGGTAAGAAAGGAGGAAGTACAAATTGCTTTGAAAGATAGGCCCCAGAAATTGATGTAATACCAATTGACATACTTTGACTAATAGATTAAACCCTGGATGCACTCACCAAGTTGTTCCAAGAAATCTGGAGGGCATCTGCCTGCCGATCTGACTCAAGAGTTCTATATTTATTCCCACTTGACAAAAAGGTGATCAATAAAATGTAGAAATTATAGAACATTATTACCATTATCACATGCAAGTAATATCTTATTGAAGATTATAAAAAAAATAACTGAACAGTGCATTGACAGAGAACTTCCAGAAACTCAAACTGGATTCAGAAAAAGCCATAGCACTAGGTATACCATTGCCAATGTCCGATGGATCTTGGCTGAAAGCAGATAGCACCAGAATGATGCTTGCAAAACTAGGTTTGCAGAAAGCAGATATAAAATTCATACTTCATACCAAAACTGACCTAAGGTGGATCAAAATTCTTATTGTAAAACATAAAGGCATAAAGATCATCAGAGAAAATAAAATAAGAACTAACTTAGAAGTTCTAATCTACTACACTGAAAATGTATTGCACAGGAAAAGCCTGCAGTCACAAAACTCTCCAAATTACTGAGGAGCAATGATGTCATTTTGAGGACTAAGATGTCCCTGATTCAGGCTATAGTATTGCTATGCATCTGAGAGTTGGACAATGAATGAATAAGGATGGCATAAGAAGAACTGATGACTTTATGTTGTGGTATTGGAGAAGAGTACTGGAGATACCGTAGAATATCAAAAGAACAAACATATGTTTGGAGAAGGCGCAGCCATAGTGTTCCTTGGAGGCAAAGACGACACATATTTTGGGCATGTTGCTGGGATGGGCTATTCCTTTGAGAAGGTCATCATGTTTATGAAGGTAGAGAATCAGCAAAAGAGATTGAAGACCCTCAATTAGATGAATTGACATAGTGACTGTAGCATTGGACTGTAGTATGTCAGAAATTGTGAGAATGGCACAGGATAGAATAGGGTTTGGATTTGTTATTCATAAGAATGCTGTGAGTAATACTTGATTTGATGGCACCTAACAATAGCAACAACAACAATCTCCTGCATGTGGGACTCTGGTGGCTTAGTGAGAAGGAATTGCCCTTCCGTGCAAAAGTATACAGTTGAAATCCACCAGCTGTTCTGTGGGGGAAAGGTGGTCACTTGCTTGTGACTTGCTATCTCTGAAAACCTATGGGAGAGTCAACTCTGTGTCAGTTCCAATTTGATGGTACTAGCAGCAACAATAACAGCAATCTACTGCATAGAGATTCAGGTGACGTATTGGTAAGGAATTGTATTGCCAACCCAAAGGAAGGCTACTCAAAACTATTAGCTGCACTATAGGAGAAAGATTGGCAGTTTGCTGTGTACAATGTGCAGGGTCTGGAGACTCACTGCACGGTCTGCTATAAATTAATTTAGACTCAATTGTCCATAAAAACAACAGTAAGAATGTACTACATAGAAAATAATGTACTACATAGAAAGTTCTAGGGTGTAAGAAGTTGCACTACCAACACAGAGCCAAACAGTTTGAATCCAAGCAGCTGCTCCAAGAAGATAGGCAGTCACTTGTCATATGATTTACAGCCTCAGTTATTAGTCAGTTGCTGCTGGATAACACATAACAACTAAAACAACTGTTTACTGCATAAACAGACTATCAAACATAGCCATAATTGCACAATTAGAAGAGGATAAGTTAGATGAATAGGAACAGAATAGCAAACACTAAATGCTTATAAGGACACAATGAGATTGGAATTTCCATACACTGCTGGTGAGAATGTGAAACACTGTAACTGGTTTGCCATGTTCTTAAAAGTTGAAAATTGAAGTACCATTCTAGCTATTCCACTACTCAGAGGACACCCTAAAGAAATAAGAGCCGAAACACAAATAGATACATACACATCCATTACAGCATTATTTATAGTAGCAAAGAGATGGAGGGTACTTAAGTGCCTATTCAAAAGCAAACAGATATCTAAACTATAGTACATTCACACAATAGAGTACTATGCAGCAGAGAAAACAATTAAACATTTCATGAAACACTACAAACATGGGTGAGTCTAGATAACATTAAGCTGAGTGAAAAGTCAATCAAAAATGGATAAAAGTTATATAAAACCATTGTTATAAAATAATAGAAAAAAGTTTATATACAGGAATAATCCATCTTGTATGGTTACCAGGAAGGGAAGAAGGAGGGTAAATAATTAGTTGATAGACAATGAACACTTATTAAGTTGGGTTTAGAAAGGGCAATATAGAATGAATCAGGTATGCATAATTTATGCTCTGTAGCAAAATATGTATGAATTATTGGGAAAACAACAATAATACAAAACATAAAAATGAAAAAGAACACAATTTTAAATTTTGTAAAATGAAACTAATATCATAACCCCTAAAAATAACAAACAAAACAAACAAAAAATCCAAAATAGATGGTCATAAGTGAGTAGTTGTAACCTGGTCTAAACCTGAGATGACGTGTATCAGGTCTGCCCTGCTCAAGAATGAATTGGGGGAGGGGGGTGCTAAGGGTTCTCTTAGTCTTGGACAGAATTGCCTATGGTATCCAGCAAAGCAGAATAGTTGGAAGGGTTACAGAAAGTTTGACTTGACATATAAATGTGCCTTATCAGGCATTAATAGAAGGAATAAAACTTCACATGACCATATGAGATCCAAAGAAATCATGAAAATTTGCCCCTACGTGAATCATTTGAATTGCTTATGTTTTAAGTTGACCCTTCTATTCCACTGATGAATTCTGCTATCTCTTTTCATGTTAACACTGATAATCATTAAGGAGGAAATCCCCTAGCAAAGAAGGTCAGAGAGAGAGAGACAGAGACAGAAAGAGAATGTGATAGTTTTAAATATAATGAGAATTGTTTGGGTTTACACTTTTGCTCATCAGTAAGAAAGGATAAGACTATTCCATTCCTTTCTTGAATTACACCGAATCATCTTTGCTGACTTCTGGTTGTTAGGGTAGATATACTAACATTTACTATTTTGGAAATGTGTGCAAAAAATGACAAAAACATATGGGATTCCAGCAAGTAGAAGGAAGTTTCTGTTTCTTGAAGAAAAAGGTTCACTCATCATCTAAATTCATACTGACATGTTCTGCAGGAAAATAGCTATTTACGCTCTGATGATAAGACTTTTTAAAAATAAGAAAACATCAGCTAAAAGCAGTTGAGTCTACATTTAAGTAGGCATTGGAGTATATGGTTACAATATAAATTTTATATTTTAGCTCACACAATTCTACATCTCACTATAAAATGTTTAGTGTTAAGCAAGGAAAAGTTACAAATATTACATTTTTTCCACTTATTTGGAAAAATAAATTGATTTCCTCATTTGTCCTCTTTCTTTGCAAATTATAAAAAAGTTTTTCAAGCTCTCTTTGACATTAGCAAATAATCCTTACCATTCAGTGTGTTATTTTCAAAGTATATACCTATCTTGGGCATATTTTTAGTTTATTTCCTAAGCTTCTTTTATACTTTCAGGGAAAAATAAATAAAATATAATGTCCTTTGATAATAAGCAGCAACAACTACTTAAAAAATTCAAAATACAACAGTTACATTCTTTCAGTAAGGTTGAAAATTATTTGCCCATTTCCATCTAAGTTGTTCATTCCTCAAAAGTTTTTCTAAAATAAAATGAAGAAATGAATTCAAAACAAAACAAGAAAAACAACCAACCAAATAAACAAACAAAACTGATTCAGGAGCAAAAACCACTTCAATTACCTCTGACACATAAAGCAAACATGATTTAATCACCATAAAAAACAACGAAGTAAAGACAGTGTGCCTACTGAAAAATCAATAAAGAAAAAATGTGTATTGTATTTGCCTAGCCCCCAAACAATAGGACAAAAATGGGCCACAGTTTGCCTCAACTGAGAGTTAAGATCTATACTTGGCCTAATACATTCACTGGTTCTGTCCTCAAGTTCACCTGCAAGGATGACTCCTTCTTTCCACTCAAGACTTTCTCTGATACCTCCTGATACTTCCCTTATGTACCATTCACATGGTACATACTGACCTTTCCTTTCTGCCTTTATGATCCTTACTTTATTTGTTTTAAACCTTAAATGTAAGTGGTATATATCATGCTTACCTTATCTACCAGCTGACATACACTAAGCAATATTTTTTCCTCATTTGGTAGAGAGCTAGGATGTAGACTGGTAAGACAATCTAAAGTCTTGTACTTCTGAACCATGTATTATGGTTGTTAGGTGCCATCGAGTCAGCTACAACTCACAGCTGTTGTTGCTGCGTACCATAGAGTCAGAATTGACTCATAGCTGATAATCAGGCAGGTTTACTGAAGCAGTTAATCACACAGGAAGAGATTGCATAACTTTTTCCCTTCCTGATGGCCTGGAACCCTGTGCCTTCAGGGTTGCAATGTAGCTTCTTTTTGCTAGGCCAACAGAGCTCTCCAGCTCACAAAAAACCAATAAATAACTGACCTGACCCCTCCCCTAAATTGTGCCATCTTCATTTCTAACATGCTTAAGTCCATTGTTATAGTCATTGTGTCAATCCATCTAATTGATGATCTTCTTCTCTTTCTCTTACCCTCTACCTTAACCAGCATGATGTCTTTTTCTAAAGACTAGCCCCTCCTGACTACAAACCCAAAGTATGCCAGGTGACATTTCATTGTCTTTACTTCTTAGAAGCACCCAGGTAGCATTTCCTTGATAGGAAAATTCTTCTGTAGTCAGAATGATTTTTAGTTGAATTGCAAATCTCTTACATTTTAATACTATTTTGTAGACTTGGTCTTGTAATCTACATTTCTAATTTATTTCAACTAATCATGTTTTCCAAAGCAACCCATAATTGTCTTGTCTATTTGTTTCCTTTTAGGGTATGCTAGTGGAGAAAACATTGAGAATGTGCCATGTGCTAGTGTGTATCAAGAGTCCCACTCCACATTTACTCTTTGCTAGGCTGTTATCTGAGGTGGGAGAGGAATGAGCTTGATGTCTCTCATGAACTTGTAGTCCAACTGAAACTCGTTCACAAAGTGATTTCAAAGGTTCATGAAATGAAGAAGTATAACAGGATACTTGAAGTATTCTTGGAATTAGTACAATCTTCTGATTCCATAGTATCAATTCTGTTTGCCATAGAATCAATTTATAGTAATCCCACATGTGTCACTAGAACTGTGATATATATAGTATTCATTGATTAAGTTTTGGGAAATATATCACTAAATTTTTCTTAGAAAGCCAATACCAGAAGAGTGTCTATTTGTGCTTTATTGACTACACAAAGGCATTTGACTGTGTGCATCATAGCAAGTTTTGGCTGACATTGAGAAGAATGGCAATTCCAGAGCACATAATTGCGTTAATGTGAAACCTATACCTGGACCAAGAGGCTGTTGTGTGAACAAAGCAGAGGAACCACTGCATGGTTTAAAATTGAGAGGTAGTGTGTAAGGATTGTATTCTGTCTCCTTACCTACTCAATCTGTACACTGAGCAAATTATTCAAGATGCTGGAGTGCATGTAGAGGAGAGAGGCATCAGGATTGGCAGAAGACTGTGTTGTGCAGATGACACAACCTTGATTGCTCAAAGGGAGGGGGACTTAAAGCACTTGTTGCAGAAGATCAGGAAATACAGTCTTCAATATGCATTGCATCTTAATGTCAAGGAAACAAAGATTCTCACCATTGGATCAAATGGCAGCATCATGATGGATGGAGAGGACATTGAAACTGTCAACAGCTTTATTCTGCTTGGATCCACAACTAACACCCTTAATACCAGCAGTCAGGAAATAAGAAGATCACATTGCCCTGGGAAAATCTACAGTTGGGAATATCTCCAAATTATTGA
Source organism: Elephantulus edwardii (assembly GCF_000299155.1). NCBI lineage: Eukaryota > Metazoa > Chordata > Mammalia > Macroscelidea > Macroscelididae > Elephantulus > Elephantulus edwardii. The sequence continues at coordinate 6,666 of NW_006400733.1, read as the reverse complement.
GGAGTAATGATGTCAGTTTGAGGACTGAGGTGAATCTGATTCAGGCCATGTTCTTTCTGATTGCTTGCTATGCATCTGAGAGCTGAACAATAAATTAGGATAACAGAAAAAGAATTGACACCTTTTATCTGTGGTGTTGAAGAGCACTGAACATCCTGTGGATTACCAAGAAAACAAACAGATATATCTTGGAAAGGGTGCAGCCAGAGTGCTCTTTGGAGGCAAGAGTGTTGAGGCTTCATCTCGCATTATTTGGGCATGTTGCTAGGTGGGGTTATTCTTCAGAGACATGATGCTGGGAAGGATGAAGAGCTGGTGAAAGAGAGGAAGACCCTCAACCAGGTGGATTGACATGGTTACTGTTGCAATGTACTCTTGTGTGTCAGGAAGTGTGAGGATGACACAGAATAGAGCAGGATTTAGATCTTTTGTTCACAGGGTTGCTATGAGTCTTACTCAACTCGATGGCACATAACAACAACAAAAACAACATATGCAGGTGAAAGTTAGGCAATAAATATGGAAGACTGAAGAAAATTGAAGAAGAATTTATGACCTTGAGTTATGTTATTAATAAAAAAATACCGACTATATTATGGGCCACCACTGAGATGAAGAGAATGGCTAGGGCAGGGTTAAAGGTTCATAGGATCACTATGGGTCATAGCTGAGTTGATGGCACCTAACAAAAAGAAGTAGACTACCAAAGGGAGTTCTGGGGGCACAGGTCATAGAGATTTGTGCTGCTACCCTATAGACAGTCCTCTCTGGTGATCCGAACCCCCCAGCAGCTCCATGGGAGAAACATAAGGACTCTCCAATGAGGTTTACAGCTTCTGAAACCCCGCTGAGTGTTAATTATGAATTCATTCCAACTTGACGGCAAGAAGTTTGGCAGTGATTGACTTCTAAACACATGAACAATTCTATCTAAGAAGTGCTACTAGATATTCCTTACAAATGAGGATAATGAGACTTTCTCTTACATACTTGGGGCATCAGGAGGGGATAAACTCTGGAGAAAGGCATTGTGTTTGGTACAGGCTCAGAGGGAAAAAAAGGCAGAGCTTTACCCAGATGCACTGACACAGTAACTACAAAAATGGTTTTAAGAACACCCCAGACTGTGGGGATGGTGTGGTTATCAGGCATTATTTAGTTAATTGCTCATTAGGTTGCTATGAGTCAGAGTAGACTTGAATGCAGTTGACATTTGTTTGTTTTATTCTAAACCAATAGAGTTGACATACAACAGACTCTGTGGCTTACAATGCTTACAGTATGCACTGTTGTTGTTGTGTATTACTGAGTTGGAACCTACCCATAGTGGACCCTCCAGCAAGTTTTCAGAGGTAATTAATCTCAAAGGAGGAGACTGACCATCCTTCTCCCACACAATATGCACTATCTGGTCCTTCATATATAAAGTTTGCTCACCCTTGTATTATATTATTTTGAAACCATGGAACTGAAAATAATTCACTGTCTTTTGAAAAAGCTCATGTTTATCTCAAAAAACTCTAATTTTGAGAAATAGTGATACATTCTTTATATTTAGCAAAAATTTCACAGCTGTAACTTTGTTTTCAGTTCGATTTCATCTTCTAAAACTATGTTGTTGTGCATTGTTGAGTCAGAACTGACCCAGAACTGACCCTCCAGAACATTTTTTTAGAGTCAGTTAATCAAATGGGAGGAGAGTGCCTATCCTTCTCCCATGGAGCAACTGGTGGATTTGAACTATGTACCTTTGGGACAAAAATTCTCACCACTGGTCCAATTGGTAGCATCAAGATGGGGAGAAGGGTGTAACAATGAATGAATGGAATCCCAAAATCTCTGTAGATGTTCATTGAAATGAAAAA
>NW_006400733.1:0-4341 GCF_000299155.1 Elephantulus edwardii | reverse complement strand
AGGTGGATTGATTCAGTGACTGGGGTACTCGGAATGGGTCTGTCAGAGGCAATGAGATTGGCACAGGATAGAGCAGGGTTTAGGGCTGTTGTACATGGGGTCGCTATGCATCACAAACGACTCGACGGCACATAACAACAACAACAACAACCACCTTTGGGACTGCAGCATAGCTTGTTGTTACAAGGCCGTGACTTCTCTCTGAAATAATAAAAAAAATATGAAATAGAAATCTGAAACCATCGAGATAAATAAAATCTCTCTTAAAACTGAAGAAAGTTTGAATCTGCTGCCCTATCTTCAATCATTTTGTTAATATAATAAGAGGTTAAGGAAAAACTTTTTCTAGATTTAAATATGTTTAAAATTGTCAGTTTCTTGGTATTATAAATTCTTTTAAGTCATTAATGTCAATAAATAAAATACAGGACATATTATGCTCTTTGTGATTAGATGGGATTTCAGTAAAGAGGAGGTAAAGCTCTTGAATTCAAGACCATGTTAAGCAAGCTCTTCTCTACATATTAGAAATGTATCACCCTGACCTCAGCTGTCACTAATGCTTGAATGCAGATGAATGACTGCCTTTATTAGCCTTTGTGTTGATGTAGGAGATTGTTGCCTCAATGTATAAAATACTAGAAAAATGTTTTGCATGTGTTTTGTTGACTTTGCAAAAGCATTGAACTGTATGGATCATAATAAATTGTTAAATTGAGAAGAATGAGAATTCTAAAAAACTTAACTGTGTTCATGTGAAACCTGTATGCACTTGTTAAAATAAGTTTAAAACCAGGAAAGGTGTGGGTCTTCCCTCCATATCTTTTTAATCTTGAGTTGACGGCACCTATCAGCAACAAAAATTTAATTTGCTAAGCTGAACTATCTGAAGAATAATGTAATATAAGACTTGGAGGAAGTCTCATCAAACACCTATTTTATGCAGATGGCACAACGTTGCTTGGAGAAAGTAAAGAAGACTTGAAGCAGTTAGTGAAGAATATCAATCCTTTATTAAGGACTATGCTGACCCTGAGAAGAATGGGAATCCCAGAACACTTGATTGTGCTAATGAGAAACCTATACTTGGACCAAGAGGCAGTCGTCAGAACAGAGCAAGGAAACACTGCATGGTTCAAAATTAGGAAGGGCGTACGCCAGGGATGTGTCCTGTCTCCATACCTTTTCAACCTGTATGTAGAACAGATTCTCCAGGAGGCTGGGCTCTATGAGGAGAAATGCAGCATCAGGATTAGTGTAAGATCTATCAACAATCTGCTTTATGCAGATGACACAATTCTGCTTGCTGAAACTGAGGAGGACCTGAAGTGCTTGCTGCAGAGGGTCAAGGACTGCAACCTCCAATATATATTGAGGCTCAATGTCAAGGAGACAAAGATTCTCACCACTGGACCAGTTGGCAGCATCAAGATGGATGGTGACAGGATTGAAATTGTTCACAGCTTTAGTTTGCTTGGCTCCACAGTCAACCTTCTTGGCACCAGTAGCCAAGAAATTAAAAGACGTATTGCCATAGGAAAGTCTGTTGTTAAGGACCACTCCAAAGTACTGGATAGCAATGGTGTCACTCTGGAGACTAAGGTGCATCTGATACAGGCCACGGTCTTTGCTATCACTTGTTATGCATCAGAGAGTTGGACAATGATTAAGGAGGATAGAAAGATAATTGATGCCTTTGAGCTGTGGTGCTGGAGGAGAGTATTGAGGGTACAATGGACTGCGAAGAAAACAAACAGGTTCATCGTGAAAAGGGTTAAACCAGGCTGCTCCTTGGAGGCAAGGACTCTGAAACTCTGTCTAATATACTTTGGACATGTAAGGAGGGACAGGTCCTTGGAGAGGGACATCATGCTTGGTAGGGTGGAGGGACAGTGCAGGAGGGGAAGGTCCTCTATGAGGTGGATTGATTCAGTGACGGGGGTAATCAGGATGGGAATGTCAGAGACAGTGTAATTGGCACATAACAGAGTAGAGTTTAGGGCTGTTGTACATAGGGTCACTATGAGTTACAATTGACTCGAAGGCACATAACAACAACAACAACCAAATATCAAGCAAACAAATGTCCTCATAACTGACCCAAAGAATGGTATGATGATGGAGCAAAGATTGAAATTGTCAATAATTTCATCTTACTTTGATCCATAATATCTATGGTAGCAGCAGTCAAGAAATAAAAAGAAAAACAAAACCAAAATGTAACACTTTTATATATGTATCATCAAGAATCTCTTTAAAATGCTAAAGAACAAGGGTTAGTTTAAAGACTAGCTGCACTTGACCTGAGCCGTGATATTTTAATTATTTCATATGTATGTGAAAGTTGGACAATGAATAAGTAAGACTGGTGATAAATTGATGCCTTTGAATTATGGTGTTGGTGAATCAGCATTAAATATACTATGAATTTTCAAAAAATCATACATGTATGTCTAGAATAAAGTAAAGCCGAAATGTTCCTTAGTGGCAAACATGATGAAATTTTATCTCACACATAGGGCATTTGTCAGGAGTGGCCACTTTTTGGAAAAAGACATCAAGCTAAAAAAAAGAAGAGGGTCAGTGAAAGGCAAGAAGATACTCAGTGAGATGCATTGATGAAAGTTTGAAGGAATGGATTTGAGCATGGTCCGGATTGTGAAGATGGCCCAGGACAGGCAACATTTCAACCTGTAAATCACATTAACTTGATATCATCTAACAAAAGTATTGGTGTGTTCAAAAGCTTAAGAAAACAGATACTCCTTTTTGTATTTATTGAAAGGCATAACTTTCATGACTTATATAGGAGAGAAGATAAAATTGATATTATCTCATCTAAAATGGAATAATTAGAAGGAAGTAATTACGAATGTAAAAATTTCCCCAGCAATGATAACAAAGTTCAACATGGCAGCAAACATCAAATACTGGGAAGGTTTTAGAAAGATCAACACTCTTATTCACTGCTGGTGGGAATGTAAAATGGTACAGCCACTATGGAAAATGGTCTGGCACTGTCTCAAAAAGTTGGAAATAGGAATACTATCTGATCTAGCAATCCTACTACTGAGAATATTCTCTAAAGAAACCAAAGACTTGACTCAAACAGATGTATGAACACTCATGTTTATGACTGTATTATTCACAATAGAAAAGAGATGGAAGCAACCTAAGTGCTTATCAACAAACAACTGGATGGAAAACTCTGATATATTCACCCAATGGAATATTACACAGCATTGAAAAATAATAAATTCGTAAAACATTGTACATCATGGGGTAAATTGGAGGACATTATTCTGATTGAAATTTGAAGTCACAAAAGGAAAATCACTGCATAACACTGCTGTTATAAAACAGGACAGACATAGGGGAAAACAGTGGATAGATAATGAACACTGCATTAGAATAGATAAGAGAAAGACCTGTCTGAAAGGAATACATGATCAGGTATTATACATATGACAGCAATCTGAAATAAGGAGTGCATAATCTGATGGGATATTGGAAGGAGAGAGGAGGCAAAGAAAATGTGCAAAAAAGGGAAAAAAAACAAAAATGAATAAATATTTTTAAAAAGAACATTTCAAGATTACTCCTCAAGTATATATAGTATTGTCAGTATTAGGATAAAATACATGCCCATACATGGAAGACCAAATATAATTATTGTTGATGTACTAATGACTAATGTCAAAGGGAGAGAAATTGAAATTCTCTACCAACTTCTCTAGTCTGAAATGATCAAGCATGCAGTCAAGATGCATTGTTTTTGTGACTGACTTATGCCACTCATCACAACTCATCTAGATTTGTCCATGTTGTGCGATGGTAGCTGAATTCGCTTTAAAAAAACATTTCTACTACTTTATTTACAAAATTCGAATGCATTGTTTTCAAGAACAAATTCTTTCCATTTTCCTCATCTCAACCCCATCAAATTGTACACCCCCATGGTTAATCCTCCCTCCATTTTTAGAAATGAGCAATACGCCATTGGTGATGACTATAAGAAAAGTTAGTATGACTTGTAAACCTTTACTCAAATAAATATTCATTCACTAAGAAAAAAAAAGACTATCAAAACTCTAAATCTCTCTCTTATAATTCTGATACACAGAATCTCTCTTGAAAAATGTACAACAAACTAAAAATATTCAAACTCACTGATTTTGAATTGGAATGGACCCACAGCTGACACTTCACCAGGTTTTCTGAGGTAAAAAATTGCACAGGAGGAGATTGCCCGTCTTTGTATGTCAGGAGCTGGTGGAGTCAAACCATCAGAGAGGCACCATGTTGTGGTTAGCTGGGCAACTCCCTTTGTTTTTTTTTTCT
>NW_006400732.1:14143-15177 GCF_000299155.1 Elephantulus edwardii | reverse complement strand
TCAAATATATGCACCAACAACTAAAGCCAAAGAGGAGGAAATGGAAGATTTCTACCAACTTTTGCAGTCAGAAATTGATCAAACATGCAGTCGACCGGAACACAATAGTTGGGAACAGGGAAGAAGGATCAGTAGCTGGAAAACATGGACTGGGTGAGGGAAATAAGGCTGGAGATAGAATGGTAGAATTCTGCACATTCAATGATTTATTCATTGCAAATACCTTTTATAAAAATCACAAACGCAGGCCATATATGGATTTCGCCTGAGGGTATGCATAGGAGTCAAATCAAGTACATTTGTGAAAAGACTCGCTGGAAAAGCTCAATATCAGGGGTGAAAACCAGGCCAGGTGTTGATTGTGGAACAGACCACCAAGTACTCATATGGAAATTCAAGCTGAAATTGAGGAAAATTAAATCAAATCCACGGGAATCAAAATTTTACCTTAAGTCTGTCCCACTCGAATTTCAAACAATCTCAGGAACAGGTTTGAGGCCTTGAGCACCAAAGAGAGTAGACCAAATGAGCTCTGGGGCATAACAAGAAAATCATCCATGAAGAATGCAAAAGATCATTACAAAGCCTGAAGAAGAAGAAAAGACCAAGATGGATGTCAGATGAGACCCTGAATATTGCATTAGAGCACCGAGAAGCCAAAGCTAAAGGAAGAAATCAAAGAGCTGAACAGAAGATTTCAAAAGGCAGCTCGGGGTGACAAAGCAAGATACTATAATGAAATGAGAGAGCTGGAGTCAGAAAATCAAAAGGGCCGAAATCGCTCAGCGTTTCTTAAGCTGAAGGAGTTGAAAACCAAGTTCAAGTCACTGGTGGCAATACTTAAGGATACTTTGGGTAGAATGTTAAATGATCTAAGAAGCATTAAAAGAAGATGGAAGGAGTACACAGAGTCACTATATCAGAAGGAATTGGCTGACACAGAAGAATTTAAAGAAATATGAGCAAGAGCCTGTAGAAATGAAGGAGGAAGTTCAAGTTGCTCTGAAAGAATTGGCAAAAACAAGGCTCCAGGA
>NW_006400732.1:10520-11703 GCF_000299155.1 Elephantulus edwardii | reverse complement strand
CATAGGGTCGCTATGAGTCGCAGGCGACTCGACAGCACATAACAACAACAACAACAACAACAATGTGAAACCTATACTTGAACCAAGAGAGAGTGGAGGGACAGAGGAGGAAAGGAAGGCCCTTGATAAGATGGATTGATTCTGTGATTGGGGTGGTGGGAGTGAGTGTGTCAGAGACGGTGAGGTTGGCACAGGATAGAGCGGGATTTGGGTTCTTACACATAGGGTCGCTAGGAGTCGCAAGTGACTCAACGGCACATAACAACAACATAGTCAACTTGACAGACTCTGACAGTACAGTATCATTTAAAGCAATGTCAAAGTATGTTATTCACCCATATCTTGGTTTATAATCTCTGAATAAAGATAGATCTATCCATCAAACTAAAGGAGTTCTATTATAATTATTAACTAAGATCCTCATGCATGAGTCAAATATCCCTGAACAAGGTTCCTTGGTTTCCTTTAACTAAATTTTAATTAAAAGTAAATCTCAAGACAAAATAAAACACCTGTTCTTTCTCAGTGGCAACCATAAAGCGAATCTCTTTGATTAAAAGAAAATGTTAAAAAGCACACGATTTTATAATAAAAATAAACACTCATATCCTTTAGAGCTGAAGTGTTAAAGATGACAAAGATTCTCACCCCTGGGCCAATTGGTACACCATGATGGGTGGAAAAGAGATTGAGGTTGTTAACAGTTACAGTTCGCTCAGCTCTACAATCAACACTCTTGGCACTAGCGACCTTTACAGATTACTGAAAAGCAACAATGGCAGTCTAAAGACTACGGTGCTTGTGATACAGTCCATGGTCTTTGCAATTACTTGCATCAGAGAGCTGGACAATGACTAAGGATGACAGAAGAATTGATGCCTTTGAGTTGTAGTGCTAGAGAAGAGTACTAAACTCACTTGACTAATAAACTGGGTAAATTTCCTATCTCCACAACAACTGTTCTTAGCTGTTACTAGCCAGTATCATTTGGCTGAGTAAAGGTAACACTGTATTACCTTTATCCCTTAATTTTTGAAAAGTATACAGCAATGTGACAAAATAGGTATGTTGTCACAAAGGGAGATATTATATTTTATTGCAATTATGATTCAACTATATAAAAAGATACAATGCATTTGGATTAAAACTGGAGTCTAGAGCGAGGGCTACATGGTGGAGGGGA
>NW_006400732.1:7140-9526 GCF_000299155.1 Elephantulus edwardii | reverse complement strand
ACATACTTTGGACATGTTGTGAGGAGAGACTGGTCCTTAGAGAGGGACATCATGCTTGGGAGGGTGGAGGGACAGCATAGAAGAGGAAGGCCCTCTATGAGGTGGATTGATTCAGTGACTGGGATAATTGGGATGGGAGTGTCAGAGACAGTCCGATCCGATTGGCACAGGACAGAGTGGAGTTTAGGGCTATTGTACATAGGGTCGCTATGAGTCGCAGGCGATTCGACGGCACATAACAACAACAACAACAAACAACATTATACCATTCAAGCAACAATATATGGCAGTCATCTGATTGCATTAACTTGACTAGTTATTCTACCCTTAACAACAAGTTTGTGGAGCTAAATAATAATGTAACACGGCTCTTTAGTTTTGTAAGCAACAAGATGCTATAATGCAACCCTGGCAGTTCCTATGAAATGTGTGTTGTATTAACATGTTATGGTAATGACAATCAAAACAGCTGTATCTTTCTGGCCATATATCAAAACATTCTCAAAGGAATTAGCATCTTCTCCATGAAAACAAACTCAAAACTCATGGTTGTCAAGTTGGAAAAAAAGACTTGCAGCTGACCTTTCAGAAGGTTTTCAAAGGCTATAAATTACATTCCTTTTCAGCCGGTGGATTTGAACCACCAAAGAGATGTTGCCATTGGGTAAGCAGCATAACTCTCTACAGACTACGCTAGCAGAGCTCCCTTCTTCTATACAAGGATGTTGTTGTTGCTGTGGTGGTTGTTGTTGTTGTGGGTCACCGAGTCACCCGCAACTCTTAGCAAATGTACAACAGCTCTGAATCCTGTTCTAGCCTGAGCCTATCTCACTGACTCTGGCACACTTACTCCTATTACCCCAGTTACTGTGTCAACCTATGTCATCTGGGGTTTTCCTCTCCTGCACTCTCCCTGCACCTTTCTGAGTATGATGTCCTTTTCCAAGGACCAGTTTCTCCTGGCCATGTACCCAAAGTATATACCTAATGTGAAATGAGAAACAGAAAGATTTCAGTATTTACTCAAAGGTTAAACAGAAGTCAGATGGAATTTACCACAGATTCTTAGTTGGATAACAATCTAGATAAATTTCAAATTCCCATACCAACTGTTCTTATCTATAAATGCGTAACATTATTTCCTTGTGTAAAAGAAACACTCTATTACCTTGATTCATTACATTTTTCAAACTCAAAATATGTTCCTTCTTTCTATTTGCTTAAGGTGTTTAAGACTCTCAGACCCATATTTACACATAATGATGACAATCTTTGGTTTCAGGTGTTCAATTTATATGCAAAATAAAATTGAAATTGATGTGCCATTATGCATACTTTTTTTCCTATTCAGCAGAATAATGGGACACTTTTGGCGAGTCAACTCTATTGCTGTACTGTCTACAGGTTACCGATTTTAGAAAATGTAAAATTACCCTACAAAAAGTAGATTACTAATAAGAATCTGTTCAACATCAATAATGCTATACACCAGAGTTATTTTGCATTATTTGGTCTATTGATTTCAGAGTTCAAAGAAATGAAAATCAAAGCAGGGTACTGTCATTTAAAAATGTCATTAATCTCACCATCATGAAGCCGATTCTAACCTAAACCCTTCATGTATGCTAAAATAGTGCATCACAAGATTCTTTGTGTAAATAGACAGGTCACAAGAACCCAAGAAAAAGGAAGTAATAGTTTCCTTGGTCATTACCTGAACTCTAAGCAATTACGGACTTAAGACTGAGATAGTTTATTGTCCAGTGCTTTAAGCTGACAATTTCTCACTCCTGTCGTTCATTTAAAACTTTTAAAGATCTCATTCTTCTTTTTTGCATTGTTGTTGTTGTTGTTATGTGCCATCGAGTTGCTTGTAACTCATAGGGCCCTATGACCCTGCTCTATCCTGTGCCAATCACACTGACTCCGACACACCCTTCACAATTACCCCAGTCACAGAATCAATCCACTCATAGAGTCTTCCCCTTCCGTCCCTCCACCTTCCCAAGCATGATGTCCCTCTCCAAGGACCGATCCCTCCTTACAACACGTCCAAAGTATGGCAGACAAAGCCTCCTTACCTCCAAGGAGGAGCATGCTTTAACCCGCTCCAGGATGAATCTGTTTTCTTGGCAGTCCAGGGTACATTCAATACTCTTCTCCAGCACCACAGCTCAAAGGCATAAATTCTCCTTTTATCCTCCTTAGTAATTGTCCAACTCTGTGATGCATAACAAGTGATTGCAAAGACCATAGCCTGTATCAGACGCACCTTAGTCTCCGGAGTGACACCATTGCTCTTCAGTAACCTGGAGAGGTCCCTAACAGCAGACTTTCCCATGGCAATATGTTTTCTGATTTCCTGGCTACTGGTGCCAAGAGTGTT
>NW_006400732.1:3789-6168 GCF_000299155.1 Elephantulus edwardii | reverse complement strand
TCTGCCAGTTCCTTTTGATACAGTGACTCAGTATATTCTTTCCATCTTCTTTTCCTACTTCCTGGATCATTTAATATTCTGCCTAAAGCATCCTCGATTATAGCAACTCATGGTTTAAATTTGTTCTTCAGTTCCTTAAGCTTAAAAAATGCTGAGCAAGTGTGGCCTTTTTTATTTTCCGACTCCAGCTCCTTGCACATTTCGTTTTAATATTTTGCTTTGTCATTCCATGCTGCCCTTTGGAATCTTCTGTTCAGCTCTTTAGTATCTTGAATTCTTTCTTGTGCTTTGGCTTCTCTCTGCTCCAATGCAATATTCAGAGTTTCTTCTGACATCCATTTTGGTCTTTTCTTCCTCTTCTGTCTTTATAATAACCATCTGCACTCTTCCTGGATGATACATTTGACATCCTCCCACAACTCATCAGGTCTTCTTCGCTCATTAGTGTTCAAGGCCTCAAACCTGTTCCTGAGATGGTTCTGAAATTCTGGTGGGATGAACTCAAAGTAATATTTTGGTTCCCGTGGATTCGGTTTAATTTTTCTCAGCTTCAGCTTGAACTTGCATATGAGTAGTTGGTGGTCTGTTCCACAATCAGTTCCTGACCTTGTTTTCACAGCTGATATTGAGCTTCTCCAGTGTTTGGTTTTTTTTCGCAGATGTAATCGATCTGATTCCTATGCATACCATCCAGTGAAATCCATGTGTATAACCTGCGTCTATGTTTCTTATAAAATGTATTTGCAATTAAGGGCCCTAAATTTGGAACAATTCTAGAGAAAGGTTGTTGTTGCTGCTGCTGCTGCTGCTGCTGCTGCTGCTGTTGCTGTTAGGTGCCACTGAGTCAAATATAACTCATAGCAACCCTATAATCTGAACCCGGTTCTGTCCTGTGCCATCCTCACACTTCCTGACACACTAAGCCCATTGCAGCAGTCACTGTGTGTCAATCCATTTGGTTAAGGATCCTTCCCAGCATCATGCCCCTCCCCAAGGAGTAGCCCCTCTTCGCAACATGCTCGAAATATGTGATGTGGAGCCTCATCATTCTTGTCTCCAAAGAGCACTCCAGCTGCACCCTCTCCAAGACATATCTGTTCTCTTGGCTGTTCATGGGATGTTCAGTGCTCTTCCCCAACACTACAGCTCAAAGGGTTATTTTGCTGTCATTCATCCAGCTGTCAGATGCACAAAAAGTGATAGAAAGACAATGGCCTGAATCGGATGCATCTCAGTCCTCAAACTGTCATCATTACTCAATAATTTAGAGAGGTCCCTATCTGAAGATTTTCCCAGAGCAATGTGTCTCCTTATTTCCTAATTGCTGGTACCAAGGGTGATAACTGTAGATCCAAGCAAGATGAGGTTGTTGAAATTTCACAATTTCACTCTCCATCATAAAGTTGCTTTATCTGTCCAGTGGTAAGAATCTTTATTTTCTTGGCATTGACATGCAATCCATACTGAAGACTACATTCCTTGATCTTGTGCAACAAGTGCTTCAAGTTTCACTTTCAGCAAGCAAGATTGTGTCATCTGCATAATGCAGGTTATTAATGAGTTTCCCTCCAATCCTGATACCAGGCTCCTTTTCATAGATTCCAGCCCTAAATGTAAAATATTTGACTATGTTGCTAATAAAAATGATCAGTAAACTATTAATAGTTATCATTAATATCACATGCAAGTAAAATTCTTGAAGATTATACAAACACAGTTGCAGCAATATATTGGGAGACAACTGACAGAAATTCAAGCTGAATTCAGAAGAGGTTATGGAACACAAGAAAATAATTTCTGTCAATGAATTTTAGCTGAAAGCAGAGAATACCAAAAACTTATTTACCTGTATTTTATTGACTACACGAAAGTATTCAACTGTGTGTATCATAACAAATTATTAATAACATTGAGAAGAATAAGAATTTCAGAATACCTAATTATACCTGTACAAGAAGTAATCCTTCAACCCACAACCAGAAGATAAAATAGATGAATGGGACCTTCTAAGAATCACGTTCCTATGGACATCCAAAATCTTCTCCTACTAGGTAAAAAGGGAAGCCACAGACTGGGAAAAGTATTTGGTAATGACATATCAGATAAGGGACTTATATTCAGAATTTGTAAAATATTTGAGCACCACAGCAAGATAAAGGTAAATAATCCAGTTGAAAAATGGGCACATGATATGAACAGACACCTCACCAAAGAAGACATTCAGATGGCTAACAAGCACATGATGAAATGTTCAAAATCCCTGGCTCTAAGAGAGATGCAAATCAAAACAACTATAAGATATCTCACCCCAGTCAGAGTAGCAAAATTTAACAAAACAGCAAGCAACAAATGCTGGCGAGGTTCTGGAGAAACTGGAAC
>NW_006400732.1:0-3134 GCF_000299155.1 Elephantulus edwardii | reverse complement strand
AATAATAAATTCTAAAAAAGAAAAGAAAAAGAAGTAGTCCTTCAAGCATAAAGGAGAAATTATGTGGTTTAAATCGGGAAAGGTTGAGTCAAGAGTGTTATCTTTTTACTATATCTATTGATTGTGTATAGGCTGAGCAAATGCTTTGAGAAACAAAGAAGAAAGTCGCATGGAAAAAGCGTGCGGCATGGGAAGCTGAAGAGCGGCTCCCCAGCCCATCGGGCTCTTAGGGGCTCTCAGCCATTCCCGTCCAGTTCTCGGAAAAGCAGCAGGCTTCCAGTATCTCTACGTGAGAGAACAGAGAGGGTCGAGAAGGCACTCAGTCCAGCTGGCCTGGGAAGCAGACTCTTTTTGTCCTCAATGTACCTCCATACTGCTCAAAGGCCTGTCTGTCCCGCCTCCTCCCTCCCTGCGGCTCCATCAAGTCCGTGGAGTTACAGGAGAAGACCTCGCTGGGAGCGCCTAAGAGCTAGAGTCTAAGTCCTTTCAACCCAAGCCCGTCCTGGGGTTCCAGGGGGCCTACGTGGGGTTCCAGAAGCCCCGTGGAGTGTGTCTGCCTTGGCCTTGAAGGGCCCTCTGCTGCTCTTGACAGAGAATCACCCCGTGAGGACTGGAGTGCACAGGGTGATCAGCGAGTATGCAGACTCCCTGCTGGACTCGACGCCCTGAGGGCTGAAGTGGACACGTTCATGGAGGCATACAAGAAGAAGATCGCAGAGGAGGAGCCGACGAGGAGGAGGACGGTGTCCCTGACAAGGGGGGCTGGGTGAAGGGACCCAGGCCGCCAGCCTGCAGTTGCTGGCGAAGGAGAAGGAGAAGCAGAAGCGAACCCGCAAGGAGCTGCTCAACTTCTAGGCCTGCCAGCACCGTGAGAACAAAATGAAGCATCTGGCGCAGCTGCACAACAAGTTCGAGGACAAGCAGAGGATCGAGCTCAGGAGGGCCCGGCGCAAGTTCCACCCCTACTGAATGAAACAGGCCGTGTCCCTGCAGGTGGAGCTGCCCTGGCTGAGGCATCGCTGAGCCAGAGTCCACACGGGCAGGAGGGGAGGCCTGTTGGTCCTGGCCCCTGGGTGACCAGACCTGCTCATCATTACTGGTTGGCCTAGGAAATGCCCTCACCACACAGCACACAGCGTTCCCAGCAGCTCGGATCCAAGGCCCCACCTAGGGGACAGCCCAGCAGTGAGACAGCGCAGACAGTGTGACCCTAGTGCATCTATTTCTCGGACAGTGTGACCCCAGTGCATCTATTTCTCGGACGTCAGACAGTGGGAAACAGTGACCATGTGGCCTGGTTCAGCTCCTCTGTCCTCCCAGTGTTCTAACTCCCAGATTATTGACCCAGGCAGAACCTTTAGGTCTGGCCCTGGCCTGCTCTGGCTTCTGCACAGGCTGACCCTGCCTTGGTCTGGAGGGTGGGAGTCGGAGAACAGGAGTCAGAGGCCGGGGCGACAGCTCGACCAAGGCCTCCTCACTCTGTAGAAAGGCGCTGATGATCTTCGCCACTTGATGGGGCTCAATCATGTGGACGTAGTGGTTGCCAGGGACTTTCAGGAACTAATACTGCTGTGGAAGGGAGCAGCGCCAGGTGAGAGGGCCCAGGGCGGTGTTCTCGGCCCCTTACCCCATTCCAGGACTGCTTGTAAGCTTATGGTACACCTCATACCCTGGTGTGTTGGAGCACACCAGCCTGCCATCCCACCAGGGATTCAGAGCGGCCTCCTGAGGTCCAGGCCATGTTGAGTGTGCTTGCCCACGAGCTTTTCACTGCCAGCAAAGGAAGGCTGATGGGGAGGACAGGGACAGGCAGGACCCCCTGCTCAAGGAATCTGGAGTCCACAAAGCCTGCCTGTCCCCTTAGAATGCTGAGTTCCTAGGCAGAGAACAAGGCAGGGTGGGGGCAGACCTAGAGTTGGGTACACTACACTCCAGCCCTGCCTTGAATGGGGAAAGATGGTGATTGTCACATGTCAACATGGTGTCCAGCTAGCCACAGATCACAGTCTGCTCCGCCAAAATGCCAGACATCTAGAGGTCCCATCATTGCTGGGGGCTGTGGCCACAAAGTGTCCCCAGGGATCCCAGGTAGTGGTGAAGTCAGCACAGCCCCAACTTAGAGACCCACACGCAGGGCCAAGGCTCCTGCAGCTGTGACCTCAGTGAGGAGTACGTGCCCCCTCTGGCTGAGTTATAGTTGGTCCGGTGGACATGAGGACAGTAAAACTAAGATCCTGCCAACAGGGGGAGAAAAAGAATTTGAGGAAGGCTCATCAGAAGAAGAATCTATGCCTTTGAGCTGAGGTGCTGTAGAAGAATATTGACCACCAAAAAACCCCAAACAGGTTTGTCTTTGAGAGCATGAAACCAAGTTTCTCCTTGGAGGCAAGGATTTTGAAGCTCAGTCACATATACTTTGAGCTTGTGGCCAGGAAGTATCAGTCCATGGAGAAGGATAGCAAGCTTGGAAGAGTGGAGGGATAGCACGAGAGAAAGATGCCAGATGAGATGGACTGACACAGTAACTAGGGTAGTGTAAATAGATGTCTCAGAGAGATTGAGATTTTCTTAGGACAGGGCAGGCTTCAGAACTAGTGTACATAGAGTCACTATGAGTTGCAGATGACTCAATGGCATATAACAATCAGCAATATGCAGATGCTACCTTGCTTACTGAAAAGGATGATTTGAAGCACTTGCTGATGAAGATCAAATACTACAACTTTCAGTATAGATTATGTCTCAACATAAAGGGGGGGAGGAAGTCCTCACTTCTGAACCAATAAACACCACCATGATAAACAGGGAAAATATTGAAATGATTAAGGATTTCATCTGACATGAAGCCAGAATTAACATCCATGGAAACAACAGTCAATAACTCAAACAACTACTGCACTGAACAAATCTATGACTAATTAAAGAGCAAAGATGGAGGAAAAAAATTAATGTAATTCATCACATCAACAAGGCAAAGAACAAGAGCCATATGGTCCTATCAATTGATGCAGAAAAAGCCTTTGATAAAATCCAACACCTTTTCCTGATTAAAGCACTCAACAAAATAGGATTAGAGGGTAATTTCTTCAACATAGTAAAAAGTATTTATGAAAACCCAAGAGCCAACATTGTTC
>NW_006400731.1:13197-15193 GCF_000299155.1 Elephantulus edwardii | reverse complement strand
AAGACCTTGGCTGAGATGGATCGATTCTGTGACTGGAGTAATGAGAGTAGGTGTATCAGAGATGGTGAGATTGGCACAGGATAGAGCAGGATTTAGGGCTGTTGTACATAGGGTCGCTATGAGTTGCAGGTGACTCGACAGCACATAGCAACTACAACAACGTTGCTGTGTGCCATCAAGTCTGAACTGGCTCGTTGTAGAGGCAGTAAAAGGAGCAGGTGGAGATTGCCTGTTCTTCTCCCATAGGGTAGCTGGTGGATTCAAACTGCATGCCTTCAGACTACAGCACAACTTTTTACCACGAGGCCACCAGAGCTCCAGGGGAGAAGGAAAAGGTCAAAGTGGATGTCAGAGGAGACTCTGAAATTTGTACTAGAACATAAAAAAGCCAAAAAGAGGAAGGAGTGCTGATGTAAGGGTTGAACATATTTCAAAGGGCAACTCAAGAAAACGAAGTAAAATATTACAACAAAATGTGCAAAGTCTAGATTAATAAAATGAAAAAGGAAGAACACACTTGGAATTTCTAAAGCTTAAAGAACTGAAAAGCAAAATTAAGCTTTAAGTTGCAATAGTGAAGGATTCTATGGACAAATATAAAAATTTGCAGGAAGCATTAAAAACCGTGGAAGGAGGACATAGTCACTATCTCAAAAAGAATTGGTCAATGCTGAACCATTTTAGAAAACAGCATATGATCAAGAACCAATGTTGATGAAGGAAGTTGTTCAAGCTTCACTGAAGGCATTGGAAAAAAATTGATGGAATACCAATTGACATATTCAGTGAACAGATGCAGCTCTGGACGTACTCACTTTGTCAAGACATTTGAAAGACACCTACCTGACTGGAAAAGATCCATACTTGTTACTAAAAAAAAAAAAATCCAACAGACTATAAAAGTGATTGAACAATATCATATGCAAGTAAAATCTCACTGAAGATTATTTTATAGTGGCTGGGAAAGGTATTTACACATAAAGCTGGATTCAGAAGATACCATGGCATGAAGGATGTCTTTGGTGATGTAAGATAGATCTTAGCTGAAAGTAAGAACACACAAAAAGCTTTCTACGAAGATGGTGCCAAAAGCGAAGAAGGAAGCCCCTGTCCCTCCCAAAACTGAAGCCAAAGCAAAGGCATTAAAGGCTAAGAAGGCGTCCTGAAGGGCATCCACGGCCAAAAACAAACAAAAAGAGGGAAAAAAAAAAGATCCACACATCACTCACCTTCCGGAGGCCTAAGAGACTTAGACTCCGAAGGCAGCCCAAATACGGCCGGAAGAGCGCCCCCAGGAGAAACAAGCTTGACCACTATGCCATCATCAAGTTTCCTGACCACTGAGTCAGCCATGAAGAAGATAGAAGATAACACACTTGTGTTCATTGTGGATGTCAAGGCCAACAAGCACCAAAATTAAACAAGCTGTAAAGAAGTTCTGTGACGCTGATGTGGCCAAGGTCAACACTTTGATTAGTTCTGATGGAGAGAAGAAGGCCTATGTTCAACTTGCTCCTGACTATGAGGTTTTGGATGTTGCCAACAAAATTGGGATCATCTAAACTGAGTCCAACGGGCTCTAAATACAAATTTTTCTCACAAAAATCCAAATAAATGTGTATTTGTGTTTTATTGATTATGCAAAGGAATTTGAGAGGATAAAATAAAATTATGAAAATATTATACAAAATGGGTGACCCTGGAGGACATTATGCTGAGTGAGATATTTCAGTCACAAAAGGACAAATACTGCATTGTGCCACTGTTGTAAAACGGGACTGACATCGGAGTTGGGGAGAGATTGAGAAAGAGGGGATAAATAATGTATACTGCATTGAAGCAGATGAGGGAGAGAACTGTTTAAAAGGGATATGTGATTAGGTATTATTGTCATGACAGGAGTTCAGAACGAAGGCTGCATAGTGGAGTGGACTTGGGGGGAGGGATTGTATAACAATGAAAGCATTTTCCTTTTACTTTTCAAAGAGAAATGTGA
>NW_006400731.1:10761-11892 GCF_000299155.1 Elephantulus edwardii | reverse complement strand
AACAACATCATGATATTGCCTATTGGTCTAGTAGTGAGAATTTTTCTTTTCTGGACCAGCTATGAACTATAGAGGAACACAGACAAGCCTACTACCTAGAAATCTCTGTCATCCACACAAGAACATCGGGAAATACACATGATCAAATTATGCAAGTTAGGCCATAAGTAAGTCTCAATAAATTGTAAAGGGCTGAAGTAATATAAAATATTCCTTTGACCACAATGGAATGAAATAAATAATCAGTCACAAATGGAAATTTTGGAAATTCACAAATATGTGGAATTTAAGCAACCACCCTTAAATAACCAATGTGTCATAGAAGAAATCACAAGGGAAATTAGGAAATGCTTCAAGCTGAATGAAACAAAAATATAGTACTAAAACATAAGGGTGAAGCTAAGCAGTACTTGGAAATTTATAGCCATGTACACCTGTTTTTTTAAAATTAATGTCTCAAGCTATTAATCTACCTACAACCTAAACAAGCTAGAAAAAGGGGGGGAACAAAACCTAAAGCGAGCAGAGACAAATTAACAACTAAAATAATCCAGTAAAGCCTAAAAAGGAAATAAAAATAATGCTGTTGTTGTTGTTAGGTGCCATCGAGTTGACTACGACTCAGTGAACCTACGAACGACAGATCTGAATCTTGCCTATCCTGTGCCGTTCCCACCAACTCTGTCACACTGCAGTCTCCGGTGGTTGTCACTGTGTCAGTCCAGTCCCCTGAGGGTCTCCCTCTATTTCTCTGACGCTGCACCTTTCCCAGTATGATGCCTTTCTCCAAGGACAGGTTTCTTCTGAAAATATGCTCCAAGTAAGTAATGTGAAGTTTTGTTATCCTTGCCTTTTGGGAGAAATTTGGTTGCACTTCCTTCAAGATAAATGTTTTTCTTCTTTTGACACTTCATGGAATACTCAATACTCCTGGCCAACCACAATTCAAAGGTATTGATTCTTCTTCTGACTTCTTTATTCATGTTCCAACTTTCAGACACCTAGGAAGCAATTGAAAAGACCATGACGTGGAGCAAGGACACCTTAGTCTTTGGACTGACACCCTTAATCTTGGATAGGTCCCTGACAGCAGCTCTCTCCAACACAACATGCCTTTTGATTTCTTGACTG
>NW_006400731.1:7826-9721 GCF_000299155.1 Elephantulus edwardii | reverse complement strand
CAAAAGTTTACCAAGAACTTGAATTTCCATTCATTCATTGTTGCACATTTTCCTCCCTACCCCACCTACAGTTCGCTTTTATCTTTAAAAAATAAATAAATAAAATTCTTTAATTGCTGTACAGTTTCCTCCCTCCATACTTCCCTCAGTCCATTTTGCTATGCACCTCTTTTTCTGGACTATTGTCATGCAAATAATATCTAATCATATATTCCTTTCAGACAATTCTTTCATCTATTTTAATGCAGTGCACATTATTTATCCCCTCCTTTCCTAGCTTCCCCTTAACCCTCATGTCAGTCCTGTTTTATAACAGGGGTATTATGCAGTATTTGTCCATTTGTGACTGAGATATTTCACTCAGCATAAATCCTCCAGGGTCACTCATTTCGTATAATATTTTATGAGTTCTTTGTTTTTCAGTGCTGCATAGTATTTCATTGTGTGAATATACCACAGCTTCTCTATCCATTTTTATCTTGATGGGCACTTGGGTTGTTTCCGTCTCTTTGCTATTGTGAACAACACGGCAATAAACATTATTGTTGTTGCTGTTGATTGACTTTGAGTCAAGCATGACTCATAGCGACCCTATAAACAAAAGACCCGAAGGCCATCTACGACCGTTGACATTTATCAAAGTTCATTGAGTTTCCAGAGGTATGTTGTTTAGGAAGTGGATGCCACTCCTGCTTCACAGGCGTGCATCTGTCTGTTTGGGTGGCAGTTCTAGTTTCTTGAGGGTATATTCCCAGTAATGGAATTGCTGGACCAAATAGTATTTCTATTTCCAACTTTTTGAGAAAGCACCATGCAGCCTTCCATAGTGGTTGCACCATTTTACACTCCCACCAACGGTGAATAAGGGTTCCAGTTTCTCCACAACCTCGCCAGCATTTGATGTTTGCTCCTCTCTTGAACTTTGCTATTGTTGCTGGGGTGAGATGACATCTCATAGTTGTTTTGATTTGCATCTCTCTTAGAGCTAGGGAGTTTGAACATTTTTTCATGTGTTTGTTTCCCATCTAAATGTCTTCTTTGGTGAAGTGTCTATTCATATCCTGTACGCATTTTGCAATTGAGTTGTTTCCTTTTATCTTGTGGTGCTGGAATATTGTATGAATTTTAGATATAAGTCCCTTATCAGACATGTCATTACCAAATACTTTTTCCCAGTCTGTGGTTTTTCTTTTTATCCTGTCAGAGTTTTCTGATATGCATAAGAATGTGATTCTTAGAAAATCCCCTTCATCTGTTTTATTCTCTCCTGATTATAGATTTTTCAGGATGCTTGGGAGACTGTTCATGTTGTGGATTAGGGCTTCTCGAGTTCTTCCAAGCTTTTATCTGATGAAGTTTATAGTCCTTGTTTTTACTCCTAGGTCCTTGATCCAATTTGAGTTGTTTTCTTGTGTATGTGTGTGGTGTGGGTCTTGCTTGAGTTTTCCAATATTGCCAAAAGCATTTGTTAAAGAGGCTTTTCTTTCCCAATTTAATTGATCTCGTCTCCTTGTCAAAAATCGGTTGGCCATAAGTAGATGAGCTAGTTTCTGGGTTCTCAATTCTATTTCATTGATCTATGTGTCTGTCCCTGTACCACATTGTCTTGACCACCGTGGCAGTGTAGTATAATTTTAAATCAGGGAGTTAGATGCCTCCTACCTATTTCTCTTTCTTAAGGAGTGTTTTGCTTATTTCCATTCCTGATGAAAGAAATTGCCTTTTAAGTCTCGTTGAAGAATGGAATTGGTATTTGTATTGGTATTGCACTGAATTTGTAAACTGCCTTTGGTAGTACTGTCATTTTCACAATATTAAGTCTTCCTATGCAAAAAAGCATGGTACATTCTTCCTTTTCTCCATGTCTCTTTTTGTTTCTTGTAGTAATGTTCTGT
>NW_006400731.1:6323-6811 GCF_000299155.1 Elephantulus edwardii | reverse complement strand
TGTAAACAAAGCCGCGATAAACATGGGTATACATATATCTACTTGGATGTCATTTATGGTCTCTTTGGGGTATATTCCCAGTAGTGGAATTGCTGATGTAAATTTCTAAATACCTTTTGCTGTTTTATCCTTAGAAGAAAAGTTATGACTAACTTTGAGAAGAATGGAAATCCCTAGACCAAGAGGCTGTTGTGCCAACAGAGCAAGGAAACCCTACATAGTTTAAAATTAGGAAAGGAGTGTGTCAGGGTTCTATTCTCTCTCCAAACCTATTCAGTCTGTATGCTGAGCAAATGATCCAAGAGGCTAGACTCTACGAAGAAGAATGTGGCAGCAAAATCAGAGGAACACTCATCAACAACCTGCATTATGCAGTTACACAACCTTGCTTTGCTGAAAGTGAAGACTTGAAGCACTTGTTGCAGAAGATCAAAGAATACAGCTTTCAATATGGATTGCACCTCAACATCAAGAAAACAAAAATTCTC
>NW_006400731.1:0-5765 GCF_000299155.1 Elephantulus edwardii | reverse complement strand
AAGTACAGCTAGAATGGTCCTTGAAGCCAAAGATGACAAAGCTTCACCTCACATACTTCAAGCATGTGGCTAGAAGTTATTCCTTGGAGAGGGACATGATGCTTTGAAAGGTGGAGGGTCAGAGAAGTAGAGGAAGACCCTCCACTAGGAGTATTGGCAGTGACTGCCACTTTGGGTTCTAGTGTATCAGGAAGTGTGAGGATAGCACAGGAGAGGACAGGATTCAGATCTATTTTTTTATAGGGTCGCTGTGAGTTATACTTGACTTGATGGCACCTAACAACAAGGGCACCTAACAACCTAACATCAGTAACAAGAAGTAAAATTAAAGCAATTGTAGGGAGATAAGCTATTAAAACTGAAACAAGAAGAAATGAAAAATCTGAATAGACTTGAAATCCATAAAGAGAGTGAATTAGTAATTAGAAATTTGCATTTTAAAAAAAGTCCCAGGGTAAGTTGGCTTCCCTCATGAATTCTACCAGATATTTAAAGAAGAAATAACACTAATTGTTCATAAACTCTTCTTAAATGTGGGAGATGTAAAAAATGTGATTGTGTTTCTCCCCCAAATAGATATCAGTTCGGTTATGTCATGATTGTCAATATTATATAATTATCTTAATGTTATGTCAATATTATAAAATGCTCTTAATGTTATAAATCCTGATGTTAATGAGGTAGGATTATAGACAGTTATGTAACTATCTGATATGGTCAGTTAATCGTGATGAGAGGATTATAGTGTAGTAGAACATTCTCACTCAGGTCCCAGCTCTGCTAGAATGTAACAGGGGGCAGCCTGCGATCCATTCACTAGTAGAAGAGATTAAAGAAGAGAGAAATGAGTGGAGAAGAGATAGCCTTAGTACAAGGAAGAGAAAAGAGTTAAGAAAGTGCAACCAGAGTGTTTCTCAGAGGCGAGGCTGATGAGACTTCACTTCATCTACTTTGGACATGTTGTCAGAAGCAACCAGTCATTAGAAAAGGACATCAGACTGGGAAAAGTGGAGAGTAGAGAAAGACCCTGACAAGACGGGTCGACACTGTGACTTTAACATTGACCTTGAGCACGGCAGATCTCGTGAAGACGGTGTAGATTAGGGCAAAGCTCAGAGCTGTCGTTCACAGGGTTACTGTCTGTGCGTTTTAGTAGTTAGTTAGCTAACAATGACAACGATGATGTATGATCTTTTCATATGCTTGTTTGTGTGTATCTTCTCTGGAAAAGTGTTCAAATATTTTGCAAATAATATAATTGGACAAAGGAGGGGAAGGCCCTCTCTGAGGTGGATTGATTCAGTGACTGGGGTAATTGGGATGGGAGTGTCGGAGACAGTGCGATTGGCACAGGACAGAGCGGAGTTTAGGGCTGTTGTATGTAGGGTCGCTATGAGTCGCAGGCGACTCGACGGCACATAACAACAACGTAATTGGAGTGTTTGTCTCCTTATTGTTGCATTAAGAGTTTTCTGTATTGTGGACTCAAGTCCTTGATATCTATGTATTTTACAAATTTTTCTCGCAATCTGTGGCTCTTTTGTTGAGTAAAGAGTTTTTAAAATATTATAATTATGTAGATCCATTGAAGTACATTTGATACTTTAAAAAATATTATAATTATGTTCCATTCATCTGGTTTTTTCCTTATAGATCATGAAATTGGAAATATATTGAAAATGTTGTTACTAAAGGTAAAGTTTCTTTGATTTTCTGTTATTTTCCAGAAGTTGTATAGTTTGGCATCTTAAGTTGATGATGCATATTTTATTTTTTATACTGAAAGACATAAACTAAGCTGTGTGTCTAGCTTGCTTTTTTTTTTAATTTGATGACTCTCCAGTTCTTCCAGTGCTGTTTGTTGAAGAGTTTTATCATTCTCTGTATATTGAATTGTCTATTCAACTTCATCAAAGATTAGTTGATTTTATTTGTGTAGGCCTAGTTCTGGACTTTCTGTTTTATTCTATTCTGTCTGTTGTTTTGCCAAAACCACACTGAGTTTACATTGGGGTCTTTTCAAATTTTATTTTATCCTGTTTACTGACAAAGTTCATACACATTGTTTTTCACACAGGATCTTTCCCATTTCCTTTACCCACCCCTCCCTCCACCCATCAAATTGTGTGACCCTATGATTAACCTCCCCACCCCGCCACCCATCCTCACCCCTCTGCTCCCCCCAACCCCTCCTTGGACCCTCATACACATTCTACAATAATGATCTTAAACGTATTAGTCCTTATGGGACTGAGTTACTTCTCTCAGCATAGTGCTCTCCAGACCCTCCCAAGTTACGTAGTGATTTACAAAATCTTTGCTCTTGCTTTTTCAAACTTTTTGTTGTGATGTGGATAAACATTGACAGAGAACATTAATTTTTCATTCAGCACGTCTTGTACATTTTCTTTATTTTGTTTACATTTTATTTCTTAACATTGATTCCAGTCTCCACAGCGTCACAGTGTCCTTCCCATCTCTTCCCTGTTTCCATTAATTCTTCTTCCCTATTCCTGCCTGGATGCCTACTTTACAATACGGCCTGCAGTCAGGTAATAACAGTCCTCCAGCTCTGTTTTTCACTATTTGTTGACTATTCTGATATTTTTTTTTCTCTTCCATTCTCTCTCTCTCTTTCTCTTTTTCTCTCTCCCTAATTAATTTTAATGAAAGTTTACAGATAGAGTTTTCATTCATTCATTGTTGCACTTTTCTCCCTGCCCCAACAATTCACTCTTCTCCTTGAAAAGCAAAAGAAAAATTCTTTCATTTTTATATAGTCCCTCCCCGCAAGTCCACTCCACTGTGCGGCCTTCATTCTGGACTCCTGTCATGTCAATAATACCCAATCATGTATCCCTTTTAAACAGTTCTCTCCCTAATCTGTTTCAATGCAGTATACATCATTCATCCCCTCTTTCTCTGTCTTCCCTCAACCCCTATGGATGTCAGTTCCATTTTACAACAGTGGCCTTATGCAATATTTGTCCTTTTGTGAGTAAGATATTTCACTCAACATAATGTCCTCCAGGGTCACTTATTTTATATAATATTTCATGAATTCCTTGTTTTTCAAAGAAGCATAGTATTCCATTGTGTGAATATACCAGAGCTTCTCTATCCATTCGTTTGTTGATGGGCACTTAGGTTGTTCCAACTCTTGGCTATTGTGAACAAAGCTGCAATAAACATGGGTGTGCATATATCTGCTTGGATGTCAGTTATGGTCTCTTTAGGGTAAATCCCCAGTAGTGGAATTGCTGGGTCACAAAAACAGTCTTCCAAGCATCCTAGAAAATCTACAGCCAGGAGAGTATAAAATAGATGAATGGGACCCTCTAAGAATCAAATCCCTATGCCCATCTAAAAACTTCTCCAACAGGGTAAAAAGGGAAGCGACAGATTGGGAAAAAATATTTAGTAATGACATCATTGATTTCACACGCAAGCAAGATTCTACTGAAGATTATCCAAAACCGACTGAAACAGCACATCAATAGAGAACTTCCAGAAGTCCAGACTGGATTTAGAAGGGGTCGTGGTACTAGGGATGTTGTACCTAATGTTAGAT
Organism: Elephantulus edwardii; assembly: GCF_000299155.1. Taxonomy (NCBI): domain Eukaryota; kingdom Metazoa; phylum Chordata; class Mammalia; order Macroscelidea; family Macroscelididae; genus Elephantulus; species Elephantulus edwardii. The sequence goes on along the minus strand of NW_006400731.1, from coordinate 2,194 downwards.
GGATTTCAGCTGAAAGCAGAGAATACCAGAGGAATGTCTATCTGTGTTTCATTGACTTGCAAAGGCATTTTACTGTGTGGACCATAACAAACTGTGGCTGACTCTGAGAAGAATGGGAATCCCAGAACACTTGATCGTGCTAATGCGAAACCTATACTTGGACCAAGAGGCAGTCGTCAGAACAGAACAAGGAAACACTGCATGGTTCAAAATTGGGAAGGACATATGCCAGGGATGTGTCCTGTCTCCACACAGTTTCAACCTGTATGCAGAACAGATTATCCAGGAGGAGGGGCTCTATGAGGAGAAATGTGGCATCAGGATTGGTGGTAGATCTATTAACAATCTGTGTTATGCAGATGACACAACCCTGCTTGCTGAAACTGAGGAGGACTTGAAGTGCTTGCTGCAGAGGGTCAAGGACTGCAGTCTTCAGTATGGATTGAAGCTCAATGTCAAGAAGACAAAGATTCTTACCATTGGACCAACTGACAGCATCAGGATGGATGGTGAAGAGATTGAGATTCTTAACAACTTTAGTCTTCTTGGCTCCATGGTCAACACTCTTGGCACCAGTAGCCAGGAAATTAAAAAAAAACATATTGCAATGGGAAAGTCTGCTGTTAGGGACCTCTCCAGGGTACTGAAGAGCAATGGTGTCACTCTGGAGACTAGGGTGCGTCTGATACAGGCTATGGTCTTCGTAATCACTTGTTATGCATCAGAGAGTTGGACAATGAATAGGGATGATAGAAGGAGAATTGATGCCTTTGAGCTGTGGTGCTGCAGAAGAGTATTGAATGTACCATGGACTGCCAAGAAAACAAACAGATTCATCCTAGAGAGGGTTAAACCAGGCTGCTCCTTGGAGGCAAGGATTCTGGGGCTTCGTCTGACATACTTTGGACATATTGCAAGGAGGGGGAGGTCCCTGGAGAAGGACATCATGCTTGGGAGGGTGGAGGGACAGCACAGAAGGTGAAGACCCTCTATGAGGTGAATTGATTGAGTGACTGGGGTAATCGGGATGGGTGTGTCAGAGGCAGTGCGACTGGTGCAGGACAGAGCAGGGTTTAGGGCTGTTGTACATATGGTCGCTATGAGTCGCAAGCGACTCAACGGCACATAACAACAACAATGACATGTTAGACAAGGGATTTATATCTAGAATTTATAAAATACTTTGCACCACAACACAATAAAGGTCAATAACCCAATTGAAACATGGGCACAGGATATGAACAGACATTTCACCAAAGAAAACATTCGGATGGCTAACAAGCACATGAAGAAATGTTCAAAATCCCTAGCTCTAAGAGAGATGCAAATCAAAACAACTATGAGATAACATCTCACCCAATTCAGAAAAGCAAAATTTAACAGGACAGCAAACATCAAATGCTGGCAAGGTTGTGGAGAAACTGGAACCCTTACTCACTGTTGGTGGGAGTGTAAAATGGTGCAATCACTGTGGAAGGCTGTATGGCGCTTTCTCAAAAAGTTGAAAACAGAAATACCATTTGATTATTCTGGTCTTCTGGTTTTCTATGTAAACTTTATAATCAGATAGCTTGCTGGGATTTTGATTGGGGTTGTCAATTGTTGTTGTCAGGTGTCATCACGTGAAGCACAACTCGTAAGGTCCAGTGGAGAACGGAGTTGCACTTTGCCCTAGTCTGTGCCATGCTCAACATCTCTAACACCCTTCAGCCTACTGTTAAATCGCCGTGTCATCTCTCATGGAGTCTCTTCCTCTCTTTCACCGACTCTCCATGGTTCCAAGCGTGGTGTCTTTTCCCAAGGACTGGCCCCTCCTCACAACATGCCCAAAGTGTGCCAGATGATGGTTTGCCACCTTAAGGAGCACTCTGGTTGCACTTTCTCCAAGACATATTTGTTTGATATTTTGGTTGTTGTTATGTGCTGTCAAGTGGGAACGGACTCATAACAGACCCCAGAGCAGGTTTTCAGAGGCAGTAAACTGCATGGGAAGAGACTGCTCATCCTTCTCCCACAGAGCAGCTGATGGATTTGAAGCGCATGCCTTGGAGATTGCAGCGCAGATTCCTACCACTAGACCATCTCTTCTCTAACACCGCAGGTCAAAGCCATGGTTATCTTCTGTTTCCCTTATTCTTTTTCCACCTCTTAGGTGCATAGCAAGTGATTGAAAAGACCATGGCTTGTATCGGGG
>NW_006400730.1:13430-15034 GCF_000299155.1 Elephantulus edwardii | reverse complement strand
GTTGCTGTGGCCCTCAAGCCTCACTTCCACCCAAGACCACGCTTGTCAGAGCTTCCGAGGGCTTGCTCCCGCCGGAAATCCTGGGTACCTGTGAAAAATGCCTGTCCTTGCTTATCTGCGGTCACTGCGGCCCTCAAGCCTTACTTCCGCCCAAGACCACGCTTGTCAGAGCTTCTGAGGGCTAGCTCCCGCCAGAAATCCTGTATGCAATCAAATTTAAAAATAAGAAAACAAAAGTCCTTGCACTGGACAAATAAACAACATCATGATTAATGGAGAAAGAATTGAAACTGTATATCATTTCATCTTGTCTGGATTACTAATCAAGCACTTTCTAAATTTTACATGTATGTTGTTGTTATTAAGTGTCAATGGTACAAGACAGGACAGGATTCAGATATATTGTTCATAGAGCCATTATGATTTGTACTAGCCTCAATGGCACTTAACAACACCACCAACATACACGCAAGACTTAGAAAGAGGATATTATTACCCTAGTATACTGTTTATTGCTGTTATTATTAGTTGACATTTAGTCAGCTCCCATCATGGTCACATTATGTATAACAGAATATTGTATCGTCAGTCTTGCACCTTCCCCATAATGTTGTTTAAATGTGTCATTAACATTGTTAATGATGTCTCTTACTCACAGTAACCATACAAAAACAGAAATTCTCTCTAATCACATACTATTCTCACAGTTTCTGCTGTGTTTAATCCCATTTTGTAGACACCATCTCAACTCATTTCTCTTTCCCTATTAATAATGGCCTTCTCATTTCCCTTCTCATAAGGACTTTTCTCTTTTTCCCTGTATTACTACTTTTCCAAGCATGATGTTCTTCTCCAGGAACTGACTTTCTGAGACAAATTCTTATCATCCTTGTTTTTAAGGAGCGTTCTGTACACATTTCTTGCAAAATAGATTTATTCTTTTGACAGTCTCTGGTATATTAAAATTTTTTTGCCAGTACCATAATTCAAAGTTTTCCATTCTTCTTTGATTTCCTTATTATCATCTAACTTTTGCATACATATGAAGCAACTGGAAAAACCATAGTTGGAGTCAGACACACATTAGCTTTTAAAATGACCTTTGCTCTTGAGCGCTATAAAGAGGCAGATTTTCTCAATGGAATACGTCTTTTCATTTCTTGACTACTGACTCGATGGCTATTGATTGTGCATGCACATGAAATAAAATTCTCAACAACTTCAATCTTTCTTTATCATGATGCTACTTATTGGTCTAGTTGTGAAGAATTTTGTTTTATGTTGAACTGTAATCCATACTGGAGGCTATTGCCTTTGTTCTTCATAAATACATTTTCATGAGAGTATGTCTGAACCCCTTGTTGTGGTTGGTTATCATGCCATTCAAGCTAACTGAGAACCTCTCTCACTTTGTTTTTTACTTCACAAGAATATGATGCATTTTTCTAGTGATTAATATTTGTTAAGAATATATGCAAAGTAAGTAAATCAAAGTCTCCTCACTTTTAAGAAATACTCCAGTTATATTTCTTTGAAGACTGTTTTATTTGGTCTCTTGGCAAAAGATCACCAAACTCCCAGCAAATGAGCTGATTCCAATTTGT
>NW_006400730.1:0-13255 GCF_000299155.1 Elephantulus edwardii | reverse complement strand
TTTGAGGTTGGTAGTCTAGTGGAAATTATTTGCACCACTCTGGGACCTAAACAAACAAATCCCAACCTACTGCCATTGAGTCACTTTCAATTCATACTGACCCTATGTATAATAGATTGAAATACAGCCTATGCAAGGAACAATGAAGAAGCTAAATTACATATTACATTCAGTAAATTTGCTGCCAAGGGCTGCTCTAATGTGTTAAACAACAAAGCTGTTACTTTACAGACTAAGGTGAGCCTGTCCCAAACCATAATATTTTCAATTGTTTCACATACATGTGAAAGCTGGACAACAAATAAAAGAAAAAGAAGAAATGAAGTGTTGCCATAGAATCTGTAATATATCATAGACTGCCAAAAGAACAACAACAACAACAAAAACCATCTTGGAAGAAGTGCAGCCTTGAAGCAAGAGTGGTGAGACTATTTCCTCACATACTTGCTGAAACTGAAGAAGACTAAAGCACTTGCTGCAAAATGTCGAGGACTTTTTCAATATGCATTGATGCTCAACATCAAGACGACAAAGATTCTCACCACTGGCCCTATTGGCAGCACCATGATAGATGGAGAAGAGACTGAGGTTCTTAACAATTACAGCTTGCTCGACTCCACAATCAACACACTTAACACCAGCAGTCATGAAACCAAAAGATGAGTTACATTGGGGAAATATGCTGTCATGGACCTCTCCAAAGTGCTGAAGAGCCATGATGTCAGTCTAGAGTCTAAGGTGAGCCTAATCCAGGCCATGATCTTTATAATTACTTGTTCTGCTTCAGAAAACTGGATAATGACTAAGAATGACAAAAGAGTTGATGCCTTCAAATTGTGGTGCTGGAGAATAGTCTTGAACACACTGTGGACTGCCAAAGAAACAAATAAAAGTCTGGTCTGTCTTGGAGAGGGTGAAACCAAGTATCTACTTGGAGGCTAGGATTTTGATCTGTCTCACATATTTTGGTCATGAGGCCAGAAGAGAATGGCCGTTGGAGAAGGATATCATGCTTAGATGGGTGGAGGGACAGTGCTGGATAGAAAGACCTCAAATGAGATAAATTGACACAGTAAATGAGGCAATGGGGGTTGGTGTGTCAAAATTAGTAAGACTGGCTCAGGCCAGAGCAGGATTCAGATCTGCTGTACATAGGGTCACTATGGATCACAGGTGACTCAAAACACATAATAACAATAACTCTAGAGCCAAAGAGGAGGAAATTGAAAATTTTTACCAAATCATGCAGCTTCAAATTGACTGAGCATGCAATCAAGATGTGTAAATGATAATTAGTGATAGGAATAAAAAGGTTGGAAACAGTGAAGTAGAAATAGTTGTTGGAAAATATGGACTTAGTGATAGAAATGAAGCTGGAAACAGAATGATTGAATTTTATATTTTTAATTATTAACTCACAGCAAATATGCTTTTTAAAAGATACAAATGGCAACTTTACACATGAACCTTACCTGACAGGCCAAATAGAAATTACGTAGAGTTCATGTGTGACAAGAATCATTGGAGAAGCTCAATATAGTCAGCCAAACTAGCCTAGGGGCAGACTGAGAGTCAGACCATTATACTCATGTATAAGTTAAAATTGAAGACAAAGAAAATGAAAACCAGACTACAAGAAGCAAAACAGGATTATGAATCTATTCCACCTGAATTTCAAAATCACCTCAGTAATAGGTTTGAACCATTAAACACCAATTATCAAAGACGATTAAGAATTGTGGCGTGATTTCAAGGATATCATACATGAAGAAAGCAAAAAGCCATTACAAACACAGGGGAGGGGAAAATCACAAAGAAACAAAATGAATGTCAGAAGAGATTCTGAAAATTACATGAGAGGGTTGAGAAGCCAAAACAAAGAGGAAATATGTTCTATTTGGTAGAAGTAACAGAAATAGTAGTAGTTGTTTTTGTTATGTGCTGTCTAATCGAGTAAAATTCATAGTGACTCTATGAACAGCAGATCTGAACTCTCTATCCTATCTTGTGCCAACTTCACAATCTCTGACATAATCAAACTCATTTCTGAAGTCACTGTATCAATGCACCTGTTTGAGGTTCTTTCTCTCTTTCACCACCCCCCACCTTTCCAAGTATAATGTCATTCTCCAAGGAATAGCCTTCCCTAGCAATATGGCCAAAATAGAGAATATTGTGGCTGCACTTTCTCCAAGACATACCTGTTTGTTCTTTTGGCTGTCCATGGAATATTCAGTATTCTTCTCCAATACCACAGTTCAAAGACATCAATTCTTCTTATGGCATCTTGTTTCACTGACTCTAAGAAGCATAGCAGTTGATTGAAGATACCATGGTCTAAATCAATGGCACACTAGTCCTCAATAATTTGGAGAGATCCTTGACTGCAGACTTTCTCAGTACAATACATCTCCTGATCTCCTCACTGCTAGTACTCTAAGTGTAGTGATTATGGATCCACGTAGGATGAAGTCTTTAACAGTTTAAATCTTTTCTCCCTCTATTATGATGTCACCTATTGGTAAAACGGTCAGAAATTTTCTTTTGCTGATAATGAGATACAGTCCATGTTGAAGCTCTTTGTCAGTTTGCTGTAATGAGCTAACTTGTGAGTTACCAGCAGTGTCAAAACCCAAACAGATCACCCATGATGGACAGGTTTTAGTAGAGCTCCAAGACTAAGACAGACTAGGAAGTAGGATTGGTCATTCACTTCTTAAATAGTGGGCCTCTGAAAACCCTGTGAGTGATAGAGGTCCACAAATAATTATAATATTAGAGGTAGATCCCGACTGGATGTCCATTAAAATGAAGAAAGCAAATAATAGCATAGTAATATTAGTAGCTAACATCTATTGAGCACAATTTATGTGTCAGGCACAAGATTAAATGTTTTATATGCATAATCTCATAATTATTATTGTAAATTAATTAATGTAACAAATATGTTATCTCATAGTTATTACTGTAACTCAATTAAGTAATTATATTGTATTCATTAAATGAATGAAAGTTTAAATAAATAATTTTAATGGATAAATATTTTGACAACTTTCCAAAGTCACAGAGCTAGCATTTAAATGGGCCTGAAGGTCAGGTATGTCTAGGATAAAACTCATATTCTTCCTTAACCAATGTGTTTTTTCATAGTGATGATGATGTTAGTTACTAAAGGAGTAGAAACATCTCCTGAAATTTAAAAAGTCTAACACAGATGCATTTGCATGAAAATATGTGTCTGTGCATGTTTTAAGTTATATTGCCGTGTATAGCAATCTATTAAGAATTCATTGTTCTAAAAAAATTTCTGGTATTTGTGTACCTAACACCAAATGAAAAATGGAATGAAAATATTGTGTAGGCCCCTAAGAAAGATATTTTTATATATTATCACATCTCTCTCAGAACAAGTTACTGGCATGCTAAGACAACACTGGATTGAAGAACTTACATGAATACTCAAAATAATAAACACGTTTGTTTTGTTATCTCATTGTATTGCTGGAAAATAATCAATTTCCTTGTGACTAGAGGTCTGAGACATTGCCTCATATTCTGTGCAGAGCTCAAAGCAGATGAATAGAATCAAGCAAATTATTCTGTGTATCATTAACTGAACTCATAAAACAATTTAAAGCAAGAAATCCATGTAAATTTCTCTCATAATTACTGATATTTTTGCTGTGTGATGTCATGTTGGAATCAACCACAGCTGATCCTTCAGTGAGTTTTTTTCAGAGGTAATTGTTCCCCCTTGGAGCAGCTGGTGGGTTTGAATCATATGCCTTTAAAGACTGCAGCAGAGAGTAAAACAGTAAAAGCTGTACAGAAGATGATAGATGATAGATTAGATAGATAGATAGATAGATAGATAGATAGATAGATAGATAGATAGATAGATAGATGATAGATGATAGATAGATGATAGATAGATTAGAGAGAAAGAGGGAGAAGAAGAAGGAGAGGGAGAAGGAGATGAGGGAGATGGAGATAGAGACATGTATATATTCAAGTTGCCTGCGACTCATAGCGACTCTATGCACATAGTCCTGAACCCTGCTCTATCTTGTGCCAATTTTATTGTCTCTGACGCACCTGCCCCCATTACCTCAGTCACTAAATCAATCCATCTCATAAAGGGTCTTCCTCTCCTGTACCATCCCTCCACTCCCCCCAAGCATGACGACCCTCTCCAAGGACTGGTCCCACCTTGCAACATGTCCAAAGTATGTCAGATGAAACTTCAAAATCCTTGCCTCTAAGGAGCAGCCTAGTCTCACCTTTTCTAGGAGGAACCTGTTTGTTCTCCTGGCAGTCCATGGCATATTCAATACTCTTCTCCAGCACTACAGCTCAAAGGCATCAATTCTCCTTTTATTATCCCTAGTAATTGTCCAGCAAGTAATTGCAAAGACCATGGCCTGGATCAAGCACACCTTAGTCTCTAGACTGACACTGTTGCTCTTCAGTACTTTGGAGAGGTCTCTGAAAGCAGACTTAGCCAATCCAGTTCCTCTTTTAATTTCCTGGCTGCTGGTACCAAGCGTGCTGACTGTGGAGACAAGCAAATTAAAGTGGTTAACAATCTCAATGTTTTCTTTGCCTATCATGATGCTGTCAATTTTCCCAGTGGTGAGAATCTTTGTTTTCTTGATGTTAAGCTTCAATCTATATTGAAAGCTTCAGGCCTTGACCTCCTGCAGCAAGTGCCTCAAGTCCTCCTCAGTTTCAGCAAGCAAGGTTGTGTCATCTGCATATAGCAGAAACTTTCTCCAATCCTGGTACCACATTCCTTCTCACTGAGCCAAACCTCCCAGATAATCTATTCTGCTTATGGAGACAGGACACAACCCTGGCATACACCCTTACCAATTTTGAACCATAGAGTGAATCCCTTCTCCGTTCTGAAAACTCAATATCAATAAACAAGAGTAAGAGGGATTTAGGGAGCTCTGGTGGCCTACTTGCAAGAAACTGCACTGCAGTCTCAGAGGTATGCAGTTTGAATCCACCAGATGATCTGCTAGAGAAGGTGGGACAATATCCTCCTGTACCAATCAGATCCGATTTGAGAATACACACACACACAAAACCAACAAATTGTAAATTTTTTTTAAAAGAGTAAGGGAGATTTATATAAATAACAGTGCAGTGAACATCTGTATGAATAAACTATTAAGCACATTCCATGGAACCATAAATTATCCTCTTGGGAATTTATTCGAAGAAAGCAAGTGGCTAGAATGTTTTTCTTATAATTTACTATGCATCTGAAACCTGGACAATGAATAAACATGGAAGAAGAAGAATTGATGCCTTTGAGCTGTGCTGTTGGAGAAGAGTTTTGAACATCCCATGTACTGCCAAAAGAACAGATATGTCTTGGAGAATGTGCAGTCAGCATGCGCTGTGGAGGCAAAGATGATAAAGCTTCATTAAAACACTTCAGGCATATTGCTAGGAGGAGCTAGCTGTTCCTTGGTGGACACAATGCTTGGAAAGGCAGAAAGTCAGTGAAGGAGAGGAAGACCCCCTACCAGATGGATTGATGTGGTGACTGCTGCAATAGGCTCTAATGTGTCAGAAACTGTGAGGATAGCACAGGGGACGACAGAGTTCAGATCTGCTGTACATAGGGTCACTGTAAGTCATACTTCACTCAACTAACAACAGCAACTATATGTGCCAAAAAAATAGAAAATAAATTTGTAAGAAGGTAATTATGATAAAAAGCTAACTGCATTTGCTTTTGAATAGCAAGATTATGGCTTACTGATTTTTTATTTCTTTTCTTTTTCTGAATCTAATAATTATACTTTCAAATATTTCTACATTTAGTATTTACTAATTTTATGATAAACAAGTAGAAAAGAAAATCCAAAGAGGTTTTAAAAGCAAATTAAAATAAAAAGATCATTTCAGTAGTCCAGCCATAATATTTAATATCATCTTATCGGGTAATTTTTTTCTCATGGGTATTTAAATAGGAAGATTTGCTTTTACATCACACAAGTGTTCTGCTGCATCAAGAACAAATTTCCACATAAGAATAATTAATATCAGTTTTTCAGAGGCAAAATTATCTTCTTATTAAGCATCACAGGCATTTAGTTTTCATAGACTCTTGAAAATACACTATTTAGAATCTATATTTGAGGGTTAATTTATCAGTCCTGGAATATGATGCTGTGTGTTCCCAGTTTTTATCATTTCTTATAAATATCAAGGAAAACAAAATAATCCAAAAGCTAGGCCTGTTTATATGGTATACTCAATGCTGCAATTTTAAATATTCATTTAATAAACTCTGCCTGTGATGACTAATACTTCTTTTGCTCACTAGTACCAAGTACCAAATAAGGTTCCTGACTAGATTACATTCATACAGGTCTCATTTTAACGGAAATTGAAGAGATGAAAAAAGATTATAGGAGGAGACATCATAAAAACAGACCTCAAACTTAATAGTAAAGCCATTCTCTTTCATGTAGACAACCATGAAAAACAAATATCCTGTGAGCTAGAGATATATAGTGTATCTTCTTAGCAGATCTGTATGCCATCTTCAGACAGATTTCCATGACTATATAATGTGATTACAGATGATGAAGAAATGGCCCACAGAAAGAAACTGATAAAGCATCAGGCTCCAGGAAACCAGATAAACATACTCAGGTTCGCTAATTGTGGAAAGGGAAGGTAACACTGGATATGAAAACACAGTCTAGAGAGACAGAACAAAATTGGTTTCTCTAACCTTAAAAATAAGCATCATAAAACAAAGACCGTTTCCTTATTAAAATAAACATCTGAAACACATTCACAATATTATAAACACACAAAAATAAAAACATTCATGTAAGGAAACCAGAAGACCAAAGAATAGCAAACTTGAAGATGTTTGAGTAACAGGGGGTGGCACACCCGAAGAAACAATGTTTCCCTTACCACTGCAGTCATTTTGCCTTCTTCTTCCTAACCATTAGGGTTTTAGGAGGTTAATCTTTATGTAAGGGCTAAGTGGGAAACAAAACAAAAACCTAGCTAGTAATCTACTGTAGCCCTTCCCACCCCCCCCTTTTAAAGACACCATAATTGCAGTACCTCTGCTAGTATGTATTTAGCAAACGTCATAGGAGGGATAGATGATTCTGTTGTTTGAAAAGTAACAGGTAATGAATTTTTTAGTAAATAGTATATTCCTGGATTCAGCAAACAAGCTAAAGGATGTGCATAGGGTATGTTGTTGTTGTTGTTATGTGCTGTCGAGTCGTTTGCAACTCATAGCGACCCTATGTACAACAGCCCTAAAACCTGCTCTATCCTGTGCCAATCACACTGCCTCTGACACACGCATCCCAATTACTTCAGTCACTGAATCAATCCACCTCACAGAGGGTCTTCCCCTCCTGCGCTGTCCCTCCACTCTAACCAGCATGATGTCCCTCTCCAAGGACCTGTCCCTCCTTGCAACATGCCCAAAGTATGTCAGATGAAGCCCCAGAATCCTTGCCTCCAAGGAGTCGCCTGGTTTAACCCTCTCCGGGATGACTCTGTTTGTTTTCTTGGCGGTCCATGGTACATTCAATACTCTTCTCCAGCACCACAGCTCAAAGGCGTCAATTCTCCCTCTATCCTCCCCAGTCATTGTCCAGCTCTCTGATGCATAACAAGTGATTGCAAAGACCATGGCCTGTATCAGGCGCACCTTAGTCTCCAGAGAGATACCGTTGCTCTTGAGTACTTTAGAGAGGTACCTAACAGCAGACTTTCCCATCGCAATACGCTTTTTTATTTCCTGGCTGCTGGTGCCAAGAGTGTTGACCGTGGAGCTGGGCAAACTGAAGTTGTGAACAATCTCAATCTCTTCGCCATCCATCCTGATGCTACCAATTGGTCCAGTGGTGAGAATCTTTGTCTTCTTGACACTGAGCCTCAGTCCATACTGAAGGCTGCAGTCCTTGACCCTCTGCACCAGTGCATGAGGTCCTCCTCAGTTTCAGCAAGCACGATTGTGCCATCTACATAAGGGAAAAAGGAGGAATTCTCTTTGTGGATTTAGAAATTTTGAGATTGTAACAGATATCATTTCCACCTTTCTTCTGACTATATTGCCTCAGAATTATTTTGATTTTCAGAGGTGCCAACTGAAGTTCCTGATATTACACAGGAACACTGAGAAAAGAATTGAAGGGTATATATTTACCTTATGGTGACATAGATATATTCATAGGAGGGGCAAGACTCAGGCTGCTACATGTTGCTAAAATCTCCTTCTGTGAGTTATACTCTAGATTGAGTAACAAGACTTTGGAAAATATACTTTGAAGATTATTGATTGCTTTTGTGAAGATAGAAGAACAATCTCAAGGTCAAGTAGGGAAGTAGGGGTGAAGGGATATTATTATCTTGCCTGCAAAGAAACAAAACAAAAGAAAATAAAGATCTTCCTCATTAAGGAGTAGATAAGACCAACATACAAATAAAGAACTAAACTATGAAGAGTTCTCTGTTCATCCCACTGGTCCTAAAATTGTCAGATAGGTCATATGTAGTCAAATTCTTTCGGGCTTTCCTCTATATTTAATTCCTTCCAGATAGCCTTCAAACATTAGTTAACATCATATACATCTACAATAGCCATTGGACAGAGTTGAAAAGAAATACAATAGTGTATATGCTGTAAAATATCACTTTAAACTTTAAAAAGCAAAGGTGTTACTTTGGTGATTAAAGTATACACATCCCAAAACATAATTTTTTTCCATTTCCTCAAATGCATCTTATAGTGTCAGTGAAGACTATTATAAATAATATGTACTGCCAAAGAACAAAGATCTCTGTCCCAGGGGAGGTGTACTCAGGGTGCTCTCTAGAGGAAAGGATGGTGAAACTCTCATCTCACATACTTTGGGTATGTTGTCAGTTGGGGCCAGTCCTTGGAAAAAAGACATCATGCTGTGAAAGGTAGAGGGACGGTGAAAGAAAAGAAGATCCCTCAATGACATAGAGTAGCACAGTGACTATAACTGTGGGAGCAAGCATTATGGAGATTGTGATAATGGTACAGGGTAGGGTATGGTGAAGATCTGTTGTTTAAAGGGTAGCTACCCATTAAAATGAGTCATAGCTGACTCCACAACACCTAACCACAACATACATGGGAAAGCTAAACAATGAAAAAGAACAGAGGAAAAATTTCGTAGCAAACTGTGATGTTTGTAAAGACTATTTTGTTGACTATGGAAAAAAATAAGAGTAAATGAATAAATCAGTCTTGGAAGAATATAACCAGAATCCTCCTTAGAAGCAACATGGTGAGACATAGTCTTGTTTACTTTAAAACCATCATCAAGAAAAATCAATCTCTAGAACAGGAACTCATGGTTTGGTAAAATACTGTGTTTGAACAAGGGAATCAGTCTTGAAAGGATTATTAACAGAATGCTCCTTAGAAGCAATATAGTGAGACACATTCTTGTTTACTTTACAAAAATCATCAAGAAAAATAAATCTCTAAAAAAGGAATTCATAGTTTGGTAAAATACTGTGTTAGTTTGAGCAAGGGAATACTCCATAAAATGGACTGACCCAGAAGTTGCAACAATGTATCCAAATATATCATCAGAAGTTTGACACAAGATTATAATATTCTGTGCTGTCACAATTCATAATGACTATAACAACAGTCCGAGGCACAGCAGATAATGAGCATGGCACAGGATAGGGCAAGGCTAAGATCTGCTGTTCACAGAGTTGCCGTGAGTCATAGTTGATTCAATGGCATCTAACAACAACATACATAAAGTTATCTTAAAAGTAACCGGAAAAAAAATCCTTCTGTTAGTAATGTTCTAGGGAACAAAGAGAACTGGAAGAAAGTGAGTCGCCATTCCTGCATGCCCCTTCTACTGAGGCCACTATGTCGGCATAACATTATATTCAGGAAGACTCAGAACCCTTACATTCCAGATATTAACAACAACCTTGCACACAATTTCGGGTCATTCTGAACAGAAACTGAAAGCCTTAAGTAAGCAGTAAGCAAGTAAGCAAAAGAGTAAGGAGAGTGCACTATTAACCCTGTTGTTGTTGTTAGGTGCTGTTGAGTCAAGTACAACTCATAGTGACCCTATGAACAATGGATCTTAAATCTGTCCTATCTTGGGCAATTCCCACACATTCTGAATCCATTGTGGCAGTCACTATGTCAGTTAACTGGGCTGAGGATCTTCATGTAAGGAAAAGTAAAGAAACATCTACTGCCCCAATTTAGTAAAAAAAGACAGTCTTGAAAGAGAAAGTAGATGTAAAGATAGAAGGTATTCTTTATACCCTTAAAAGAACACATACCAATATCTGCAGAGTCGTCAATGATTAGTTGTCTCAATGATAATTAATTTCTTAGCATTAATTTTGTTAATATTTGTTCAAAGAGAATATACTAAGTTCTCAGTTTTCAACAATACCTCTCTCATCTAAAATTAGGATTATAAAATGCACAATGTTAAAAATGGAGCTAATCTCATATAAAAAATTTACAGAATACTCCTGGGCCTCCACAAAAAAAAGACTGATAACGCAATTACAAAATGGGCAAAAGACATGGAAAGAATTTCTACAGAGGAAGATATTCGGACGGCCAGAAGACATTTGAAGAAATACTCAAACTCACTGGCAATGAGACAGATGAAAATAAAAAACACAATGAAACACCATCTCACTCCTGTAACAGTGGCAAAGTTTAATGGCACAGTAAGTAATGAATGCTGGAGAGGATGTGGTGAGATAGGAACTTTTATACATTGTTGGTGGGACTGTAAAATGGTACAACCACTCTGGAAGCCACTTTGGTGCTTCCTCACAAAGCTGAACATAGAAATTTCCTATGACCCAGCTACCTACTGCTTAGAATATAGCCCAAGAAAATGAGAACTAAGGCACAAATGGAGACTTGTACTCCAATGTTCATATTACCATTGGGCACCATCACAAGAACATGGAAACAGCCCCGTTGTCCAACTACAAGCGAATGGATTGAGAAATTATGGTCCATTCACAGGGTGGAATACTATGCAGCACACAGGAGTAATGATTTTGAAAATTACTATCTAACTTAGGAGGGACTGAAGAACTAAGTGAACTGAAACCCATAAGGTTTTATCCCATAAGGACAAATACTGTATAAAACCATTATTGTAGAATGAGTATGAGAGTCCAAGGGGGGAAGGAGGGTGGGAGCACAGGGCTAGGGTGGGGGTTGTTAATCATAGGGTCACATAATTTCATGGGTGAAATCCTGGATTTCATGGGGGTGAGAGAAATGGAAAAAATCCAGTGTTATAAACAATGTATAAGAACTTTGTAAATAAACAAGTATAAAATAAATTAATTAATCTTTAGAATTGAGAAAAAATCGAGCTGAAGAAATTATTTTTAAAAGCAGATTGATAAACTCTGGATAAAAGAAAAGCTGATAATATAGCAATAAAAGGGGGGGGTTGTTTTGCTTTTTGCCAGAATCATTGGGGAACATTTCATAATTGTCTGGATTTCCAGTACACAGAGCAAAGAGAAAATAAGATCAGTTACAAAAGTCATATTGCCCTTAAGATGTCGTATTGTGGTTTGTGCTGTGTGCTGTCAAGTTGGTATTAATTTATCGCTGACCCTCCAGTGGGTTTTCAGAGGCAGTTTAAGCTTACAGGAGGAGAAAGCCCGTCCTTCTTCCAAGGAGCAGCTGGCGGATTTGAATGCAGCTTCTTACCATTAAACCACTAAGAGCTCAGATGTTGTATAGGAGAAGAAAAATTTCTAAAACTGAAGCCTTAAATGAATGTTTATCACAGGTTTTCTTCTTCTTATAAAGAAGAAGTAATAGACTAGAAGGAGCCCTGGTAGGCTAGTGGTAAGCAGCTGTGTTACAATCCTGAAGGCCCGGGGTTCAAATCCACCAGCTGCTCTGAGGGATAAAGACGGGCAGTCTCCTCCCATGCAATTAACTGCTTCTGAAAACCCACTAGAGGGTTATCTATGGTTTGGTTCCAACTTAATGATAAACACCAACAATAGAACAATAACTCTATAATAAACATAATAATAGTAAATCACATAAGGAAAATCTCAGTTTCTTACATTGTCTCTCAGGGTAAGCAAAGTACATTGTGCTAATGTTTCAACTAGTAAAGAACATTTTGTTTCCAATGTATTTATATAATTTTAACAACCATGAAGATCACAAATGTACAACCATGAAGATCACAAAAATGTACCTATACAATGCATCAAGCAAAAGTATATAGCATCAGAAATGAAAATATGTGCAAAATGCAATTTCTTTATTATCTATTACTAAACAAAACAAAATATTATTTCACTTACCTGTGATTCTTTCACATTTTCCACAGTAAAGTTGAACCATACTCGGAAGCGCGGATTGCAGGTATCAGGTCTAATGAAGAGATCATACTCAAACTCAGAGACCTGGTCCACCCGACCAAGGTTACCTAGTAACAAAAATTAAGAGAACAGGGTTTTAGTACAACTTTATAAAGATCAATGTTCATGTAGTTAAGAGTTTTAACAGCAATATTTATGAACATTAAGCACACAAACACACATTCACAATGCATGAGCTACAGTGTGTGAGAGATAGCGAGGATAATAGAGGGTAGATGTGAACTGGGTGGGTCTGCTGTCCATAGGGCTGCTAGGATTGCTTGACTAGATGGCACCTAATAACAACAACAAAAATAACACAAAAGAATCAGGTATCCATGTGATCCAACAGATGTTCTTCCATCTTAAATCTGGCTTGGCCAAGCCTGAGATAAGTTGATCATTCTTTTCTTTTAAACAATAAATGAGCTAAGTAGAATGGTAAGCAGACATACTAAATAGCACAGTAAAGAAAATGTTACAGGATGCCTGATAGAGTGAATTAAAAGTTGAGTATGGAATTTAAAGTTTTGTTTTAAAGTCCACTTAGAATAGGTGAAGGATACTGAAGGAAACGAAGCAACATTTACTGAGGACATAATATGCACCAGTGACTTTACTAAATATTTTAGAAAATATTAAACACTTAAATCTAATAGTCATACTATGAAGGTTAGCAAAGAGACAATATTTAAGAAGTAGAGAGTAATACTGCCTATAAATTAAACTAGTCCAACTTCTCAAAGAAATTGTCCAGTATACAGATTGAATAGATAGAATGTAAACAACCCTCTCACACACACCTTTCTTCATTTTA
>NW_006400729.1:5528-14648 GCF_000299155.1 Elephantulus edwardii | reverse complement strand
CTTGGACACTACCACCAAGAGGTGGGGGCGGGGCTGGGCGCTGCTGGTCGAGGGTCACACAGGTGCGGGCTGCAGGGGGGTCGCACAGTGGCAGGTAGTCTTTACGGTGGATGGCTGACTATTGCTCTTCTTGGGTCTCTTCCCCGCCCGTCTGGCGGCATAACTCCGTCTCTGGCAGTGGAACTCCATCTCTGGCAGCGGAACTCCATCTCTAGGTATCAATTCTTATGTCATCCTTAGTCATCATCCAGCTCTCTGATGCATAGCAAGTAATTTCGTAAGACCATGGCCTGGATCAGCTGACCTTAGACCCTAGACTGACATCATTATCCTTTAGCACTTTGGAGTGGTCCCTGACAGCAGACTTTCCCAATGCAATTAATCTTTTGATTTCCTGACTGCTGGTGACAAGAATGATGATTATGGAGCCAGCCACGCTGACATTGTTAACTTCAAACTCTTCTCCATCTATCATGGTGCTGCCAATTGGCCCAATGGTGAAAATCTTTGTCTTCTTGATGTTGAGCTTCAATCCATATTGAAGACTACTACAATCATTGACCTTCTGCAGCAAACGCTTAAGGGTCTCCTCAGTTTCAGCAAGGAAGGTTGTGTCTTCTATATATCAAAGGTTGTTAATGAATCTGTCTCCAATCCTGATGCCACATTCCACTTTATAAAACCCAACCTCTCAAAAGATCTGTTCACATACAGATTGAAAAGGTATTGAGACAGGACACATCCCTAAAGCACTCCTTTTTCGACATTGAACCATGGCATTGTTTCCCTGCTCTGTTCTGAGGACTGCTTCCTGGCCCGAATATAGATTTCACATGAGCACAGTCAGCTGTTCTGGGATTCCCACTCTCCTCAAGGTTAGCCACAATTTTTTTATGAGGACTGCTTCCTGGTCTGAATATAGATATCACATGAGCACAATCAACTGTTCTGGGATTCCCACTCTCCTCAAGGTTAGCCACAATTTTGTGTGATCCACACAGTCAAATGTCTTTGCACAGTCAGTGAAACAAAAATAGACATTCCTCTGGTGTTCTTTGCTTTTGTCCAAGATCCATCCGATATTGGTGATAATGTCTCTCTAGTACCACAGCCTCTTTTAAACCCAGCCTGTATTTCTGGTAGTTCTCTGTAGATGGAGTTTATATAATCTTCAGTAGGATGTTGTTTGTGTGTAATATTAGTGATAATTGTTCAATAATTTCCATTCTCTGTCAGTTCACCTTTTATTGTCATGAGAATAAATATGGATCTCTTCTATTCAGTTGGCCTGGCCAGGTAGTTGCCCTCCAGATTTCTTGGAGAAAGGGAGAGGGGGCAAAAAAAATCATAAATAGGTAAAAGGCATATGCTAAGATGGGTGAAGGGAAAAGCAATATCCAATAAGGTGATGATCAACCCAATTATAAAAAAAGGGAAGAGCAAGTAGGTATAGAAGGATTAATGGAAATCAGAATTCTGGGGAAAAGAGTGGTTAAAGTATGATTATGTTATGCATATTGAAATTTAAGTTATAGAAAAAAATGTGTATGTATGGTTGGATGAAAAATTGTTTGCTATTGTTATGCTTCAGAGAGTTGGACAATGACTAAGGATGACATAAGAATAATAGATGCCTTCAAGTTATGGTATTTATTTGAGAATAGTCTTGAACATACCATGGACTGCTAGGAAAACAAATAGATCTGTCTTGGAGAGAGTGAAACCAAGTCTCTCCTTGGAGGCTAGGATTTGAAGCTCTGTCTCACATACTTTGGGCATGTGGCCAGGAGGGACCATTTCCTTGAGAAGGACATCATGCTTGGAAGGGTGGAGGGACAGCACAGGAGAGGGAGACCCTGGATGAGATGGATTGATACAGTAACTAGGACAATGGGGGTTGGTGTGTCAGAATCAGTGAGACTGACTCAGGACAGGGCAGGATTCAGAGCTGCTGTACAAAGGGTCACTATAGGTCACAGTCAACTTGACAGCACATAACAACAACAGTAAACTTTCACTCAAATAACATTTTTAAAGATTGCATGTACAGACAATAGGTAAGGGAAAGGGCAATAAAAAGCTAAGAGGGTCAACAGCAATGGAAAACCCCCAAAAGGAAATGGACATCACCAACTGCCCCAGTTCAGGCTATTCTTAATTTACTGGCACCAGAAAACAGCCTTCCTCCTTGGCCCACTAAGAGTTCTGGGTTTTTTCAGAGAGCAATCATTCCCCTCCACCTCCACCCTAAGCACATGCTTTCTTTCCATAAGTAGCCATTATGTCCATTAGCAGCAAAGGCAATGGTGAAGGGAGTAATTATAATAGAGCATATCTGGACATTCAACAAAGAGCTCTGGTGGCGTAGTTCACTATAGGTCGCACTGCTCACCAACTGGGCACAGATCGAATCCACTAGCTACATGGCAGGAGAAAGATGGGCAGTCTCCCCCATCAATGTTTACAGCCTTAATAACCCCATTGGAGAGTCACCATGTCTTGCAGTTGATTGGATGATAATGAGGGTGGGTTTGGTTTTTGGTGCATCTAACACTAGGATTTTTGAGCCCATCCTGTAGATCCACAGGCACAAAACCTAGTGAACTATTACTTCCATGAAGATTACAGCCTAGAAAACATTTGCGGCAGCTCTGCTCTGCAACATGGGGTCCTTATGAGACACAATCAACCTGTCTGCACTAAGTAACAGCAAAAAGAATTCACAGTTCTTGAATTTTGGGTGTGGTTTTTGGTTTGGTTTGATTTGGTTTGGCTTTTTTGGTTGTTTTTTTTTTCTTTATTTTTATTATTTTAATAATTTTAATGAACATTTACAGAGATTTTGGATTTCCATTCAAAAGGATATAAGAGAAACTTCAAATCCCAAATAAAAAAATTGTTATTGTTGTGTGCTGTCAAGTTGGAATCCATACATTGCTGGGTTTTCAGAGGTAGTAAATCATTCAGGAGGAGATTGTCTGTCTTTCTCTTGCAGAGCAACTGGGGGATTAGAAGTGCCTGCTTTCAGATTGACAGCTCTTTACTACAAGGCCACCAGAGCTAAGAAATAGGAAAATTAGCAAAAGAAATTTAAAATATATTTTTTAAAAGGAAACAAAAATCCAAACTCGTTGTTGAATCAGCATTGATGTTGAATCAGAACCAGCTTGTAGGTGACCCTCTAGCAGGTTATCAGAGGCAGTAAATCTTATGGTAAGAGATTGCCCATCTTTCTTCTAGGGAGCAGCTAATGGAATTGAACTTCCTGCCTTTGGGTTGACAGCACAGCTCCCTACCAAGTCACAGAGCTCCCTAGAAAAGGAAAGTAAGTTACCATAAAAACCAAGTAAACAACAAATCTAAGGCAATAGAAAATTGTACCAGATTCCTGGGTAGTTTCTGGTTTAAAATTGGACTCTTTGGAGTAAAATCAGAAGTCTTGAAGGACTTTATTGTAGGCTAAATATCGGGCTGCTGACTAAAAGATCAATGGTTCAAATTCAAACAGCTAAAGCTGCTCCACAGGAAAAAAGAATGAAGCAGTCTGTTCCTGTAAAGGTTTATAGCCTCAGAAATTCTATCCGGCAACTCTACTCTGCCACTATTACTACTCTACTCTAACTCTGCTTTGTTTACTGAAAATGAGGAGGCCTTGAAACACATGCCATAGAAGATCAAATACTGCGTCCTTCAATATGGATTGCATTTCAACGTCAAGAACACAAAAATTCACCACCAGACTGATAGGAAGCATCATGATAGATTGAGAAAAGAATGAAACTGTCGTTGATTTCATCTTTCTTGAATCCACAATCAATACACTGGTACCAGCAGTCCAGAGATCAGGAGAGGTACTGCACTGGGAAAGTCTACAGATCTCTGCAGTCAGGGACTTCTCCAAAGTACTGAAAAGCAATGATGTTAGTTTGAGGACCAAGGTGCATCTGGTTCAGGCCATGGACTTTTCAGTCACTTACTCTGTTGGTGAGAGCTGAACAATAAAATAAGAATGATCAAACAAAAAATGATGCCTTTGAACTGTGGTGTCAGAGAAGAATACTGAATATCCCATGGACTGCCAAAAGAACAAATATGTCTTGGAAAAGGGTAGCCAGAATTCTCCTTGGAGGCAAGAATGGCAAAACTTCTTCTCACATGCTTTAGGCATGTTCCTTGGAGAGGGACATCATGCTTGGAAAGGTGGGGAAGCAGGCAAAGGAGAGGAAGAGCCTCAACCAGGTGGACTGACACAGTGACTGCAACAGTGGCCTCAAGGGTGTCAGAGTGTGAGGATGGCACAGGGCAGAACAGGGTACAGAGCAATGATGTCAGCCTAGACACTAAGGTGTACCTACTTCAGACCATAGTCTTTGCAATTGCTTGCTATACATCTGAGAGCAGGACATTGACTAAGGCTGATGAAAGAAGAATGAATGCCTTTGAGCTGTGGTGCTGGAGAAGAATGTTGAGCATGCTGTGGACTGCCAAGAGAGCAAACAGGTCTGTCCTGAAGAAGGTGAAACCAAGTGGAGGAAAGGATTTTGAAACTCTGTCTCACATACTTTGGGCATGTTGCCAAGAGGGGCCAGTCTTTGAAGAAGGACATCAAGCTTGGAAGGTAAAGGGTTAGCTCAGAAGAGGAAGACCCTGGATGAGATGGATTGACACAGTGACAGTGGCAATGGGGGGCAGGTATGTCAGAGACAGTCAGATTGTCTCAATATAGGGTATGGTTCAGAACTGTTCGTAGGGACGCTATGAGTTGTAGTCAATTGGGTAGCACATAATAACAGCAACTGTACTTTGCAACATCGTCATCTGGAAAAGCCTCAAAATTAGACATTAATTAGACATTATTGAATGAGAGCTCTGGGGGTGGGGGAGTCAGCATTCTCAGTATAAATCTGTAATAATCAGAGCTATCCCAATTAAGAGACCATATGACTTCTAGTCATTTTTACCTTTCATTCATTCTGGAAGTAAGGCACTCCCTTTGTCCAAATTCCCTTATCTTTGTGATGTGGTAAGAATGCAAGTGGCTATTCTGAGTTCCTTAAATGATTAACTTTTTTATATAGGACAGTTGATATCTGCTGGTGAGATGAGTTCTGGGTCCAGGATCTTCTTTGAAGTAGGTTCCTGAAAAATCAGAGTAGAACTATTGAAGTTCAGTGGGCATTCACACATTTCTACTTTACTCCAGGGATCGGAGGCAATGTAATTGAAAATGGACTTTACAGTTCAAAAGTTGTTGTTGTTATGTGCCGTTGAGTCGCTTGCGACTCATAGCGACCCTATATACAACAGCTCTAAACTCTGCTCTGTCCTGTGCCAATCTCATTGCCTCCGACACACTCATCATGATTGCCCCAGTCACCGAATCAATCCATCTCCCAGAGGGCCTTCCCCTCCTGTGCCTGCCCTCCACCCTCCCAAGCATGATGTCCCTCTCCAAGGACCAGTCTCTCCTTACAACATGACCAAAGTATGTCAGACGAAACCTCAGAATCTTTGCCTCCAAGGAGCAGCACAGTTTAACCCTCCCCAGGATGAATCTGTTTGTTCTCTTAGCAGTCCATGGCACCCTCAGCACTCTTCTCCAAAACCAAAGCTCAAAAGCATCAATTCTCCTTCTATCCTCCTTGGTCATTGTCCAACTCTCTGATGCATAACAGTGATTGCAAAGACCATGGCCTGTACCAGAAGCACCTTTGTCTCCAGAGACACGCCATTGCTCTTGAGTACTTTAGAGAGGTCCCTAACAGCAGACTTTCCCATGGCAATACATCTTTTCATTTCCTGGCTGCTGGTGCCAAGAGTGTTGATTGTGGAGCCAAGCAAACTAAAGCTGTGAACAATCTCAATCTCTTCACCATCCATCCTGATGCTGCCAATTGGTCCAGTGGTGAGAATCTTTGTCTTCTTGACATTGAGCCTCAATCCATATTGAAGGCTGCAGTCCCTGACCCCCAGCAGCAATCGCTTCAGGTCCTCCTCAGTTTCAGCAAGCAAGGTTGTGTCATCTGCATAACGCAGATTGTTCAAAAGTAGTGCATTCAAAACCTGCCTCTATTACTTGACACCTAGATGGACTTCGGGATGTTATCTAACCTATCTAAGCCCAATTTTCTTGTCTGAAAATTGAGAACACTCTATACCTCTGAATATGGTGTGATATGAGAGAGAGTTTTTAGAATTGTTTATGGAAAACAGTTTTGTGGCTAAAAAAACACCATTCTTGGAGATATGGATTGGAACAAGAAAAGCAGAAGGTTTCTTATGTTTACTGTTAACTTTGTTTTCTTGACCATGCAAAGGCATTTAACTGGATGAATCATAACAAATTATGGATAACAATGGAAAGAATGAGAATCAGAGAAAATGAAAATGTGTTCATTCAAAACCTACACATAGACCAAGATACTATTGTCTGAATAGAACAAAGGTTTAAAAATGAAAAATGTGTTAAAGTTGTATTCCTTCTCTATATCTAGTCAGTTTGTATGCTGAGCAAATCATTTGAGAAGCTAGACTATAAGAAGTGTATGGCATCAGGATGGGAGAAATTTTCAACAATCTGTTATGCAAATGATGTAACCTTGCTTGCACAAAGTGAAGAAGACTTGAAGCATTTACTGCAGAAGATCAAAGACTACAGTCTTCAATATGGATTACATCTTAAACAAAAATCCTCACCACTGAACCGGTAGGCAACATCATGAAAGATGGGGGGGGGGGATTGAAATTGTCAACTGTTTCATTTTATGTGGATCACAATCAACATCCATGGTAGTAGCAATTAAGAAATCAAAAGATGTGTTGCACTGGAAAAATCTATTGTCAAAGACCTCTCCAAAAGTGCCAAATAACCAAAATATCAGTTTAAAGACTATGGTACTCCTTATGCAAGACTGGGTATTTCATATGCATCTGACAGTTGCATAATGTGTTCATAATAAGGTTGATATAAGAAGAAAAGATGCCGTTGAATTGAGTTTTGGGCAAAGAATATATCATATACTCGTGTATTACCAAAGTACTCCTTAGAGGCAAGGATAATAACATTTCATCTAGCATGCTATTTGGAGAGACCAGTGCTTGGAAAAAAACCTTCATGCTGTGAAAGGGAGAAGATCAGAGAAAGAAAGGAAGCTCTTCAATTAAATAGACTGACACAGTGACTCTAATAAAGACTCAGATTGTGAGGGTAATGCAGGACAAGGTTCATACCTGTTGTTCACAGGGTTCCTATGGGTAATAGTCAACATGACAACACATAACAACAATGGCTAATGAACTAGAACATCTTCTCTTGAGTTTGTTTGCAACCTGGATATCTTCTTTAGGAAAATATTCATTCATTTTCTCAGCCCACTTTTTCCCAATGCAATTTATTTTTTTAAATTCTTAATTGTTGCTATCATAGGCGTTGATTGTGGGTCCAAGTCAAATTAAATAGTTGACAACTGCAATCATTTCTCTGTCTCTAATGATACTGTGTATTGATCCAGTTAAGAGGATTTTTGTCTTGTTGTTGAAATGTAATCCATATTTAAAGGTTTTGATCTTCTGTAGTTAAGTGCTTCAAGTCCTCTTCCCTTTCTGCAGCCTAGGTTGTGTCATCTGCAAAATACAACTTGTTGAGTCTTCCTCCCGTCCTGATACCACATTCCTCTTCACACAGTCTAGTTTCTCATGAGCATAAAGATTGAATAGTAAATCCTAACACACACCTTTCCTAATTTTAAACCAATGTTCCCTTTTTCTGTTTGGACAACAGCTTCTTGGTCTGTATATTAAAAAAAAAGCTATGTACAGGTTTATAGGTTTAAAATTAGAATGTTTAAGTATACTAGAATTTTCATTATTCTCAATATTAGCCATAATTTGTTATGACCCACACAATCAATTATCTTTGTATAGTCAGTAAAACACAAGTACATCTTTTTCTGCTATCCTCTGCTTTCAGTCAAGATCAATGTGATATCAGCAATAATATACCTCCTTCTATGGCCTCTTCATCAATTTCCTATCACTCACAGCATTGTACTTCAGGATAGAACTTGACATTGTCTTTTTAATTATTAATATAACACCATTTTTCCTCAGGTTCTCATTCCTGGCAGATATATCAATGTGGTTGTCTGAGAGTGAGCAATGCTAGTCCATCTCACTAATGCCTAGAATGTCAGTGTTCATGTGTTCCGTTTCAATTTTGACATTCTAGTTTTCCTGTATTTCTGCCTCATTACATTCCATGTTCTATTTTTTTTTCCCCATGTTTCAGTTATTAAAGCATGTTTGCAGTTGCTTCTTGGTATTTTGATTGTCTTCCAGTCTAGGCTCTTCCACTAATACCGTATCTTCCTGTGTTCGTTCCTCTATTTTTCATTGGGTTGTCAGAGACTGGCTATTTCAGAAGTGAATGGCTATTTCAGAAGTGAATGGCCAGTCCTATCTCCTGGTTTATCTTAATATTAGTATTCTTCTGAAACCTGTCCACCATAGGTGACCCCTCTGGCATCTGACACACCAGTAGCATAGTTCCAGCATCACTCAAATCACAAGTTCCTCCAGTACAGCAAACTTAATACAGTTGTCTGGCAAACTAATTAGAAAAAATAATTACTAATGTCAGATGGATTCTGGCTGAAAGAAGAGAATACAAAAAAATTTACAAGTACAGCTGCCTGGCCACCTGATTGGAAAAGATCCATATTTGTTTCTATCCTCAAGAAAGGTGATCCAACAGAATGTGGAAATTATTGAACAATATTATTAACATCACATGAAATAAAATAATGCTGAAGATCATTCCAAAATGGCTTGAACATTGACAGGGAACTGACAGAAGTTCAAGTGAAATTTAAATGAGGCCCTGTGGCACCATAAATATCCCTGCTGATGTCAGAGAGATCCTTTCTGAAAGCAGAAAAGACCAGAAGAATGTCTTTTTTGTCCTTTATTGACTATGCATAAAAAATAGTGGCTAACAGTGAGAAGAATGAGAATTGCAGAACATGTAATTATGTTCATGTTGGGATTAGAACCAAGAAGATAAACAAGCCAACAGACAGGAAGATATCCATATTTGCCCTGACCCACGGGGACATTCAACGG
>NW_006400729.1:0-527 GCF_000299155.1 Elephantulus edwardii | reverse complement strand
TTATTACAGAAAAAGGGTAAAAGAGAAATTTAAGAAGTGAGGAAATCAAACTGCCAGCAAGCTAGCTAAACCTGAAAACTTACCCCCAGGTTATATTTTACAGAAAATATTTATACAGAGTTACACTATTGAAGTTCTATTTACATTAAAGTGACAAAAGAAAAGGGGGGGGGTCCATCCATTTGATTTTTAGGCTTCTTAGACCAAAGCCCCTTTGATATGAGTGGCAGCCTCATGTCTGGTCTTATCTGAGACCAAGATATTCGCATAGCACAGAAAGGGGAAATGCTCAATAGGTGTTACAAAAGGGGATGGAGAATCAGATAAGGCCTTCTAGTCCAGGTTGATGGGGCATAGAAGTGTAAATAGAGCAGACTACAAACAGATTTTAGGGGCTACTTTTCTGTTAAGATATAAATGCTATGTTGTGGTTTTGTAACTCATAGCGACCAATACAGTAGCTCTGAACCAATAAAATAGCTCTGAACACTGCCAATTTCTTTGTTGATGACACACCTACCCCCATT
>NW_006400728.1:14834-16710 GCF_000299155.1 Elephantulus edwardii | reverse complement strand
CAGCAGCACCCTGTGTGCTAAGGGTCACACAGGTGTGGGCTGCAGGGGGGTCCCACAGTGTCCGGCAGTCTTCGCTCCTCTGGAGTTCCGCGGCAGGTGGCTGGCTGCTCCTCTTCCCGGGTCTCTTCCGGGTCCCTCTCTCGGCATTCCCCCGGTCTGGCGGGCAGTGGCGTGCGTTCCCCCTGGCAGGCGGCGGCGTGCATTCCCCCTGGCTGGCAGCGGCGTTCCCGGTCTGGCGGGCGGGCGGCGGCGTGCGTTGCCCCCAGCGGGCGGCGGGGTGTGTTCCCCCGAACACATGCAAGCAAAATCCTGCCGAAGATTAATCGAAAAATGACAGAGACTATTAGAAATACAGGCATGGTTTAGAAGAAATTGTGGCACTAGAGACAACCCAATATCAGATGGAACTTTGCTGGAAGCAAGGGCACCAGAGGAAGGTATATCTGTGTTTTATTCACTATGAAAAGGCATTTAAGTGTGCAGATCACAACAAATTGTGGCTAATATTGAGAAGAAAGGGAATCTCAGAACACCTGATTATGCTCATGGGAAACCTATATTCGGACCAGGAAGCAGTGGTCAGAATAGTGCAAGGAAACACAACATGGTTTAAAATAAGGAAAGGAAAGCATCAGGGATCCAGCCTGTTTCCATAACATTTTTATTTGTTTGTTTTTTTGACATTTTAATGAAAGTTTACAGGGACTTTGGATTCCCATTCATAGATTGCTGCACATTTTCCTCCCTACCCACTTCTCCCCCCCAGTTTGCTTTTCTTTTTGAAGGAAAAAAAATCTTTCACTGTTATACAATCCTTCCCTCATAAGTTCACTTTATTATGCAGCTCTTATTCTGAACTCTTGTCATGAAAATAATATGTAGTTATTCATTCCTTTTAAATAGTTCTCTCCCTCATCTGTTTTAATGCAGTATACATTATTTATCTCCTCTGTTCTTAGGTTCCCCCCAACCCCGATGTCAGTCCTGTTTTACAACAGTGGCAGTATGCAGTATTTGTTCTTTTGTGACTTAGATATTTCACTCAGCATAATGTCCTTCAGATTTACCTACGCATTTTGTATATTCCATGAGTTTCTTGTTTTTCAATGCAACATAGTATTCCATTGTCTGAATATACCATAGTTTCTCTATTCATTCGTATGTTGATGGGCACTTGGGTTCTTTCCAGTTCTTTGGTATTGTGAACAAAGCCATGATAAATATGGGTGTGCATATATCTGCCTGGGTGGCAGTTTTGGTTTCTTTAGGGTATATTCCCAGTAGTGGAATTATTGGGTCAAATGGTATTTCTATTTCCAACATTTTGAGAAAGTGCTATACTAGATTTTTCAGGATGCTTGGAAGACTGTTCATATTGCAGATTAGGGCTTATTGAGTTCTTCCAAGCTTTTCTCTAATGAAGTTTATAGTCCTTGGTTTTAGTCCTAGATCCTTAATCCACTTTGAGTTGTTTTTTTGTGTATGGATCTTGCTTGAGATTGCTACAGATAGTTTTCCAATTTTGCCAAGACTATTTGTTAAAAAGATTGGCGTTTCCCCACTTAATTGATCTCATCTCCTTGTCAAAAATCAGTTGACCATAGGTAGAGGGGCCAATTTCTGGGTTCTCAATTCTATTCCATTGATCTACGGGTCTATCATTGTACCAATACCACACTGTCTTGACCACCATGGCAGTATAGTAGGATTTGAGATTAGGGAATCAGATGCCTCCTACCTTGTTTTTGTTTTTAAAGAGTGCTTTGCTTATTCGGGGCCTCTTTCCGTTCCAAATGAAATTGGAGATTGACTTTTCCATCTTGTTGAAGAATGGAATTGGTATTTTTATTGGGATTACATTGAATGTGTAAATTGC
>NW_006400728.1:13278-14234 GCF_000299155.1 Elephantulus edwardii | reverse complement strand
CCTTTTCTGCATCAATTGATAAGATCATGTGGTTCTTGTTCTTTGCTTTGTTAATGTGATGAATTATACTTATTGTTTTTCTTATGTTGAACCATCGTTATACCTCCTTTATGAATCCTACTTGGTCATGGTGAATTATTTCTTTGATGTATCATTGAATTCTAATAGCCAGGATATTATTCCAAACTTTTGCATCTGTGTTCCTGAGAGATATTGGCCTATAGTTTTCTATTTTTGGTGATGTTTTTACCTGGTTTTGGTATCTTGGATATGTTTGCTTCATAGAATGAATCTGTGAGAATTCAATTTTTTTTCTATTTTCTGAAATAGTTTATGCATAATTGGTGACAGTTCTTTACTGAATGTCTGATAAAATTCACTTGGAAAACCATCTGGTCCAGGGCTTCTTTTGGCTGGAGGGTGTTTTATTACCTTTTTTAAAAATAATTTTTTATTAAATTTTATTAATTTTAATGAACATTTACAGAGATTTTGGATTTCCATTCATTCACTGTTGCACTATTTTCTCTACCACCATTCCTAGTTCGTTACTCTTCCCCCCCCTTTGAAAGTCTGTTTTAATTGTCCCATTGCCACCGTGCTTCCAAAACCAGTTCTGATTAATCTTCTTTGTCAGTGTGTCCTTTGCCATTCCCTATCACTCCACACTGAGAGAGATTTCATCCTGATTCATAAGGAAAAAAGGGATGGCTTATTCTCTTATCTACTTCCTGCTGAAAAGGGACACTGTAGATTTCAGGGTGAAGATCTTCTCTCACTACTCTAAAGGGCCCCTTTGGCAATAAGGAACACATAGACTATTATGGAGATTGATTTTGGAATTTAGATGCACAGTTATCAGTTGAGCTTAGCCATACATGTTCATATCCTTGAAGATGTATC
Organism: Elephantulus edwardii; assembly: GCF_000299155.1. NCBI lineage: Eukaryota > Metazoa > Chordata > Mammalia > Macroscelidea > Macroscelididae > Elephantulus > Elephantulus edwardii. Next base: position 13,331 of record NW_006400728.1, on the reverse strand, counting down.
ATGGAAGTGTTGCAGCCTAGAAGACACAAATTTAACTAACAAGTTAAAAGTAC
>NW_006400728.1:8354-11473 GCF_000299155.1 Elephantulus edwardii | reverse complement strand
CCAGCGTTTGTTGCTTGCTGTTCTGTTAAATTTTGCTATTTTGACTGGGGTGAGATGATATCTACCTTTTCAATTTCTTTTTTTTTTAAATGAGTCTGTTCAGGTGTTCAATTTCAGTCTGTGTCAGTTTAGGTAAGTTGTGAGTTCCTAAGTTTTTCTCCATTTCCTCTAGGTTTTCATATTTGTTTGAGTATAATTTTTCAAAGTATTCCATTGTTAGCCTTTTTATTTTAGTTGGTTATATTGTGATATTGCCCAATTCATCTCTTATTTGGATTACTTGTGTCTTTTCCTTTGTTAATTTTGCTAGTGGTTTGGCAATTTTTTTGACCTTTTATCAAAGAACCAACTCCTAGTTTTGTTGATGGTTTCAGTTGTTTTTCTGTTTTTTATTTCGTTTATTTCTGTCCTAATTTTTATAGTGCTAGTTTTCTTAGAAGTTATTGGACTTTCTTGCTGTTCTTTTTCAATTTGTTGGAGATGTTAGATTAGAGAGTAAATGGTCATTTTTTTCCTGCCTTTTTATGTGTTTGCTTATTGCTATAAATTGACCTGTGATTTTGGTTGTTTCCCAGAGGTTTTGGTAAGTTACGTTTTCATTGTCAATTGTTTGAAGAAACTTTTTAATTTCAATTTTTCATTTCTTCTTGTACCCAGTCAGTTGTTCAACTTCCAATGTATGGTGTGTTGGTTTTTTTCTCCTCTATCCTCTTGTTTTTAACTTCTAATTTTGTAGAATTGTGGTCTGAGAAGATGTTCTGTATTATTTTTATGTTTTTAAATTTATTGATGCTTGCCTTGTGGTCCAAAATGTGATCTATTCTGGATAATGCTCCATATATATTGGAAAAGAAGGCATACTGTGCTTTTTTGGGGTGCATTATCCTATAATTATCTATGAGATAAAGTTGGTTTAGTGTATGGTTTAATTTTTCTGTATTTTTTTTAAAGTTTCTTTCTGGTAGTGCTATCTTTTCTTGAGAGTGTTGTATTGAAATCTCCAACTACTATAGTAGTGTTGTCTGTTTTCTTTTTCAGATTTGTTAATGTTTGTTACATATATTTTGCAAGTCTTTCATTTAGTATATAGATATTTATTACTGTGTGGTGACGTTCCTTGTCATTTGTGATGGCTTTTCCATTTAAATTTATTTTATCAGAAATTAAAATCACCGCTCTTGCTTTTTTCTGGTTGCCATTTGCTTGGTTTATTTTTCCCCACCCTTCTATTTTAGTCTTCACTCCTTAGGTATGTCTTTTGTAGACAACATATTGAAGGATTTTGCTCTTTTAATCCAATCTGCTACTCTTTTTTCTGTTCTGTGGTGCATTAAACCATTCATATTCAGTGTGATTTTTGAAAGACAAGGTTTTATTGAGTTCTTTTTGGTGTTCTTGCTAGTTACTTTGGTCCATTCTGCTTTCTGTGGCATCTCTGTTAGAAGGATGTCTCTCAGTATTTCCTGTAATGCTGGTCTTGGTTTTACAAACTCTCTTAGGTTCTGTCTTTTCTGGGAATATCTTGATCTCTCCTTCATATTTGATGGACAATTTTGCTGGATACAATATTCTTTGTTGACAGTTGTGCTCTTTGAGTGTTCAATACATGTCATTCCACTGTCTTCTTGCTAGCATGGTTTCTGCTAAGAAATTGACATCCGATCTTATTTTCTCTCCCTTATAGGTTACTCTTTGTTTCGCACTGTTTTCAGCATTCTCTCCTTATCTTTGGTTCTGGCAAATTTGACTATGATATGCCTTGGTGTTTTACTTTTAGGGTTTATTCAATAGGTTGTTATTTCAGCTTCTTGAATATATATTCTCTCATTCTTCATTATTCCTGGGGAGTTTTTTTCTAGTAATTCTTCCACAACTTTTTTGGTGCCTTTACTTGCTTCTTCCTGTTCTGGGATTCTGATGATGTGCATGTTATTCCTTTTGATAGTGTCCCACATTATTCTTAGGCTTTCTTCTTTTCCCTTCCTTTTTGATTCTATTTTGTTCTAGCAGATCAGTGGTAACAATTCTATCTTCTATTTCACTGGTTCTGTGTTCCATCTCTTCAACTCTGTTCAGTTGTCCCTCCATCATATTGACAGCATCTGAAACATTGCACCTCATATTTTGGATCACAATTTCTTGTTTTTCCAGAGTTTCTAATACCTTGTTTGTTTTATTTGCATTGTTTTGGATTGTTTTTTAAAGCTCCTCCTGGATTTTGCTTCAAGTATCCTGTAATTTTTCAAGTTTGTCTTTCAGTCATTGAAAATATTCAATCATTGTTCTTTTAAATTCTGTGTCAGAAAGTTCATCTGACTTCCTGGCTTCAGGAGAGCCAATGATACTATGTCACTTTTTGAGAGTGACATCTTGCTTTGCACTTGTTTAGGTTGTAAGATAGCCTGATTCTTTGAGGACATTGCTGTGGTAGATTTTTTTATGCCTGATGTGATGATAGGTCCTTGATCTGAAGCCACTGAGTAGAGGTGAGCAAAGAGTAGAGGTAAGTGGAGGGTGCAGAGAGTGGAGGCAGGTGGCAAGGGCAGAACATGGAGGTGGGTGCTAGGACCGGGGTTGGGCACATTATCTAACTGATTGATCATACGCTGGGACCTCACTCAAATTCCATCTCTCAGGTCTATCTACCAACTGCTCTGCATTCCGACTGAACTGAATTCTGGCTCTGTTTCCTTAACTTTCAATCTACAGGTTGTTGTTGTTGTTGTTGTTGTTATGTGCCGTCGAGTCGCTTGCAACTCATAGCGACCCTATGTACAACAGCCCTAAACTCTGCTCTGTCCTATGCCAATCGCACTGTCTTTGACACTCCCATCCCGATTATCCCACTCACTGAATCAATCCACCTCATAGAGGGCCTTCCTCTCCTGCGCTGTCCCTCCATCCTCCCAAGCATGATGTCCTTCTCTAAGGGCCGGTCTCTCCTCACAACATGTCAAAAGTATGTTAGACGGAGCCTCAGAATCCTTGCCTCCAAGGAGCTACCCGGTTTAACCCTTTCTAGGACAAATCTGTTTGTTTTCCTAGCAGTCCATGGTATTCTCAATACTCTTCTCCAGCACCACAGCTCAAAGGCATCAATTCTCCTTCTATCCTCCTTG
>NW_006400728.1:4393-7589 GCF_000299155.1 Elephantulus edwardii | reverse complement strand
GATGTGCTGTTCCAGTCGTTTTTGGATAATCTTCAGTAAAATCTTGCTTGCATGTGAAATCAGTGAGATTGTTCTGTACTTTCCACATTCTGTTGGGTCACCTTTCTTTGGGATAGGAACAAATATAGATCTCTTCCAGTCAGTTGGCTTAAAGGCCCGTCCCTTCACGACAATCTACAGGTAGTATAGATAATTCAAGAGGTATTGGAGGAAGACTCATCAGCTACCTTGGTTATGCAAATGACACAACCTTGCTTGCTGAAACTGAGGAAGACCTGAAGTATTTTCTACAGAAGGTCAAGAACTACACTCTTCATATTAATTGAAACTCAACATCAAGGATGCAAAGATTCTCACTACTGGGCCATTTGGCAACACCATGATAGATGGATAAGTGATTGAGGTTGTTAATAAGTTCAACTTGTTCAGCTCCACAATCAACAATCTTGGCACCAGCAGCCAAGAAATTGAAAGACAAATTGCTCTAGGGAAGGCTGATTTCAGGGACCTCTCAAAAGTGCTGTAAAACAACAATGTCCGCCTGGAGACTAAGATATGCCTGATAGAAGTCATAGTTTTCACAATTACTTGGTATGCATCCGTGAGGTGGACAATGACCAAAGAAGGAGAATTGATGCCTTTGAGTTGTAGTGCTCTGGAAAAGTATTGAAAATACCATGGGCTGCCAAGAGAACAGTCCTGGAAAGCATGAAACCAGGCTGCTTCTTGGAGATAAGGATTTTGAAACTCTGTCTCACATGCTTTGGGCATATGACCAGGAAAGACTAATCCCTGGAGAAGGATATCATGCTTGGAAAGGTTGAGAGTCAGCAAAGGATAGGAAGATACTGGATTAGATGGATTGACATAATAACTGAGATAATGAGGATAGGTGTGTCAGAGACAGTGAAATTGGTTCAGGATAGAGCAGAGTTCAGAGCTATTGCACATAAGGTCTCTATGAGTTGCAGGTAACATGATGTGACATAACAACAAACTTTTTAAATAGTCTGAAATATCAAAATATAAACCTTAAGAACTATAATCACACTAATCACAAATTTATTTTATAAAATTTTAGAGCATACAGAGTGTGTGCTCTATTGCAGAGATAGCTGGAATATATCATAGGAATATGACAATATTTCTCCTATATGGGACAACAGATCTGTTCTGTCCATCCTGATCAATTTTCCTCAGAAGATAAGTACTTGAGACACTGAGTCTGCATCAAGAAACACTTCAATCCAAGAGATCAAAAGTGAAATTGTCAAGTTTATTTGGAGAGGTAAGAGACCCAGGACAAGCAACCAAATTTGAAAGACAAAAATGAAGTGGGAGGCATAGCACTCTCTGACCTCAAAACTTACTGCGTACAGTAGTAACCAAAATAGCATGGTACTGGTACATGGACAGGCACATACACCAATGGAACAGAACTGAGAACTCAGAAATGGACCTTTCTATCTATGATCAACTGATATTCGACAAGGTCGAAAAACCTATCAAGCGAGAAACAACAACTCCTTCAACAAATGATGCTGGCAGAACTGGACTGCTAGCTGCAGAAAGCTGAAACAAGAGCCACATCTCACACCATAAACAAAAATCAACTCAAGGTGGATCACAGACCTGGAAGTAAGGCCCCAAACCATAAAGTTTGTTAGAAACAAACTGGGATCTAGCTTAGATGGCCTAATCTATGGTATAAAGAAGCTGCCAAATACAGACAGAAATGATCAGTCTAAAGAGGATAAAATTGATGAATGAAATTTTCTAAAGGTTAGATCCCTGTGCTCATCAAATACTTTTTCAAAAGAGTGAAAAGTAAATTTGACTGACTGGGAAAAAGCATTTGGCAATACCATCTCAGACAAGGGTCCCATAAAAAAAGTTTATAGAACACTCCTGGGCCTCCATAAGAAAATGACTGATAACCCAATTACAAAACGAGCACAAGACATGGAAAAACTTTTGACAGAAGAAATTCACACAGCCAACATACACATGAAGATATGCTCATGATTACTGATAATAAGAGAGATGCAAATAAAAATCTCAATGAGAAACCATCTCACCCAGCAGTGGTAAAGTTTAATAGGACAACACACAATAAATGTTGGAGAGAATGTGGAGAGATGGAAACTGTCATACACTCTTGGTGGGACTGTAAAATGGTATGGTCAGTTTGGAAGACAGTTTGGCATTTCCTGACAGTTTGACATTTCCTCAAAAAGTTGAACAAAGAAACTCTATATGATCCAGCTATTCTGCTATTAGGAACCTACTCCAAGGAAATTAGATCTGAGATACAAATAGAGATCTGTACACCATTGTTTATAGAACTGTTCTTGACCATAACATGAAGAATGAAATAGAATAAATGACAACTACAACTGAATGGATTTAGAAATTGTGGCACATTCACACAATGCAATACAATGAAGCACTCAGGAACAACGATTTTGAAAAATACTAGATAGTTTGGGAGGGACTGGAGAGTATTATGCTGAGTGAACTAACAACTCAGTCTCATAAGGACAAATTCTGAATAAGACCATTACTGTAGAAATAGAAATGTAACTAGTAAAACATGTATGGGAACTCAAGTACTGAAGAGGTAGGAGTGGAGGGATGAGGATGGGTAGGGGCAAAACTGCAGAGTTGCACACTCTGGTAAGTGGAGGGAGAGGGTGTAGAAAATGAAAATGATCTGAAGAGGACCTAAAAAGACAGGGTAATGACGGGTATGGTACAATGGTAGTTAATTTTATAAAACATAATGCATGGTAACACACTTCATTGGGTCACCCTCCTTTGGAATGGGAACAAATATAGATCTCTTCCAGTCAGTTGGCCAAGTGGTTGTTCTCCAGATTGATTGGCACACCTTGGTGAGCATGTCCAGAGCAGCATCTGTTAGCTGAAATAGGTCAATTGGTATACCATCTATTCCTGGGTCCTTATTTTTGGCCATTTCCTTCAAAGCAGCGTGAACTTCTTCCTTCATCACCATAGGCTCTTGTTCATATGTTGTTTCATTAAATTCTCCTGTGTCTGCCAATTCCTTTCAATACAGGGACTCACTATATGCTTTGCATCTTGTTTTAATACTTCCTGGATCATTTAATATTCTGCCTAAAGCATCCTTGATTATAGCAACTCGAGGTTTGAATTTGTTCTTCAGTTCCTTGAG
>NW_006400728.1:0-478 GCF_000299155.1 Elephantulus edwardii | reverse complement strand
CTCCAGTGCCATATTCAGAGTTACTTCTGACATCCATTTTGGTCTTTTCTTCCTCCTCTCTTTGTAATGACCATTTGCACTCTTCCTGGATAATACCCTTGATATCCTCCCACAACTCATCTGGTCTTCACTCATTAGTGTTCAAGGCCTCAAACCTGTTCCTGAGATGGTTCTGAAATTTAGGTGGGATAGACTCAAAGTCATATTTTGGTTCCAGTGGACTTGGTTTAATTTTCCTCAGCTTCAGCTTGAATTTGCATATGAGTCATTGGTGCTCTGCCCCACAGTCAGTTCCTGGCCTAGTTTTCACAGCTGATATTGAGCTTCTCCAGCCGTTCTTTCACATGCAAACAAGATTCTATTTAAGATTATGCAAAAACGACTGGAACAACACATCAGCAGAGAACTGCCAGAAGTCCAGGATGGGTTTAGAAGGGGTCGTGGTACTAGGGATATTGTAGCTAATGTTAGATGGATC
>NW_006400727.1:13562-15167 GCF_000299155.1 Elephantulus edwardii | reverse complement strand
CCTCCAGAATGTTTTCAGAGGCAGGAAATTGCATCGAAAGAAGATTGTGCATCTTTCCTCCATGGAGCAGCTGGTGAATTTGAACTGTGTACCTTTAGGCTGGTAGAGCAAGTCCTTACCATTGAGTGGCTATGTTCGTAGTATTTAACACATTGTATTAATATTCTGTTTCACTGTGTTCTGTTTGTTCCCTTTCTAGCATCCCAGTTTCCTTGTCATCTTACTTTCTCATTATTCTTTTTAAGAAATTATTGGATTTCAGATCTCCTATGATAGTTTTTACTAAGGATAAGTGAACTTGTGGGTAACATACAATCTTCTGTGGACCATTCTATTATTTTACAAAATTTTATCTCAGGAGATTGACTCTATTTTAGGGTTTGAAAGTTCTTATGCTTTATCTGACTGCTTATGGGCTTTTAACTTCAGGCACTACTCATTTCATTGGGAACTAATTCACAATTTTTGTGAACAATGAAATACCAATTGACTGAATTGTCTCATGAGATTTTGATCTTATATTTTCAGGCTTAGTAAACCATTGCTGAAAAGTGTTTGGTTATGTCTGCTGTAGAATATCTGTATTTGTTTATTCAGTAAGTATCTGTGCCTGATCTTTGTATTTGGACATAATGTATTGACTAGATCATGAGCTTAAAAAAAAAACAAACCCACATGTTTTAAAGTAAGTGCAATTAGGGTACTCTTTTTTTTAAGGGTTTTATTTTATTTTAATTTCTATTCTATTTTATTTTATTTTATTAATTTTGTGTGTGTGTCCCAGCAAATCAAATCTGACCGGTGCAGGAGGAGATTGCCCCTCCTTCTCTAGCACAGCATCTGGTGTAGGGTACTCTTTAGAGGGAAAGATAATGGCACTTCATCTCACATCCTGGAGACCTGTTTTCAGGAGGGGTCAGTCCTTGGAGAAAGATAGCAATGCTTAGAAAAGGAGAGGGTCAGCTGAAGGGAGGAAGACCATCAATGAAGTGCATTAACCCCGCTCTGCAACCAGGGGCTTGAGCCTAGTAGAGTTCGTGGGAATCTTGTGGGGTAAGGGCTGAGTTTCAAGCTATTATACATTGAGTTGCTAAGGATTGTAGTTGACGGGACATGTAACAGCAATATGTCCCTAGAGAAACTTGTGCACATATATTTGTAGCAGTATTATTCAAAATAGCTAAACAGTGAAAATAACTCCATATCTTTCAATAATTGAAGGGATGAATGTGATAAAGCTATACAATTTATTCAACTATGAAAATGAATGATGTTCAGATACATATCATATATCATGTAAATGAGCGATGACAACAAGAAGTAAAAGAAGCCAGACGTAAAGGTCCACTTATTGTAAACTTTTATTTATATGGAAAATCAGATTTAGCAAATTTACAAATCCAGAAAACAGACACATTGTTAGGGCTGAGGAGAGAGAGAGAAGATTGGGAAATGATTGATTAATAGGTAATGAGATTTCTTTTTGCGATGATAAAAATTTACGGAGTCTGATAATGGTGACAGTTGTCGAACATGGTGAATGTACTTAATGTTGTTGAATTATATTATTTAAAATGTTCAAGATGGTAATCATGTTATGCATAT
>NW_006400727.1:10608-11821 GCF_000299155.1 Elephantulus edwardii | reverse complement strand
GCACATTTCATTGTAGTATTTTGCTTTGTCATTCCATGCTGCCTTTTGGAAACTTCTGTTCAGCTCTTTAGTGTCTTGAATCCTTCCTTGTGCTTTGGCTTCTCTACTTTCCAGTGCAATCTTCAGAGTTTCTTCTGACATCCATTTTGGTCTTCTCTTTTTCCTCTGTCTTTGTAATGATCGTCTGCACTCTTCCTGGATGATACATTTAACATCTTCCCACAACTCATCTGGTCTTTGCTCATTAGTGTTCAAGGCCTCAAACCTGTTCCAGAGATGATTCTGAAATTCAGGTGGGATGAAATTAAAGTCATATTTTGGCTCCTGTGGATTAAAAAAAATGTAAAAATCTAATTTATTTAATGAAGTATAGAGATGCATATACTGGGTTTATAAAAACATACAGTTAAAAAATATGATGATGCCACTATTTGTAGATTAAGTATTCTTAGAAATTTCCTAGGATTTACTTTTAAAAAAGAACAGCAAATAAATGATAATTATAGAATTTTGGATAATTATGGAATTCAGGATTATTACTGGAGGTGAGGAATATTGTGTGAGATAGTTTAAGCATCTGCTTTGGTACCATCTTTGCTGACATCTTTGCCCATTAGAACTCTGAAGTGTCATCTTAAAAATTATTGGATGTTTGATCCAAGCCATAGCCTGCTCAATTGTTTCCTATGCATCTGAAAGTTGAACATTGCTCAAAGATTACAGAAAAATTAACGCCTTAGAATTATGGTGTTGAAGAAGAGTTCTGAATAAGCTGCAGGCTCCCAAAAGAACAAACAAGGCTGTCTTAGAGGAACTGTGCTCCTTAGAGACATGGATGGTGGAACTTAATCTCACAAACTTTGAGCATGTTGTTAAGAGGGACCATGGTGGGCAAAGTGCAGGGTCAGAGAAAGGGAGAAAGACCTTCAACAAGATGAATTGACACAGTGACTGTATAATTGGCTCAAGTATATGAAAGATGGTGTGAATATCACAGGATAGGTCAAGATTCATACCTGCTGTTTGTAGGGCAATATGAATTACAGTTGAGTGGATGGCACCTAACAACAACAACAACAACAAATTGTTATAATAATGCTTTATTTCTTAACTTGGTGAAATACATATATTATTATTTTTGTCTACCATATAAGAATATAGTCAGAACAGAGCACGGTAACACTGCATGGTTCAAAATTGGGAAGGGTGTACG
>NW_006400727.1:0-8985 GCF_000299155.1 Elephantulus edwardii | reverse complement strand
ATGATAGTATAGAAAGGCTTCAGATCTTTTGTTTCTATTGTTGCTGAGTCATGCTCAACTTGACGGTAATCAACAACAACATACTAATTTGTATATGATATATAAGAGTAAACCAAAGAAAATTCTTTCATATTCAAGACTCTAGACATTTTCATTCAGTCTTCTAACACAAAATCTATGCTTTTCAGACTTCAGTACCTCAAGATAAGATAATTGTTTCAGTGAGTTCAAATAATACAAGAATAAAAAGATTGAATAACCTGTGAATATTGGCAAGAAATTAAGTGCAATACCAATTCAGTTTTAATGAGCCCTTTCTATGTTACAAACATTGTCCTATTGTACCAACATTGTGCTTATAGTGGTGATATTGCCTTCCCAATACAATTTCACTACAGATAGTTTAAGACTCGTATGATAATCACTTTGTCCCACATCAGGAATTTCCTTTGACTGTCATAAAGAGTTAATGCAAACTCGATTGAGTAAATAGAAAATCAGTAACTCATAGTTCTGAAAGCTGGAAATTAGAACCCAAAGGGCCTTCAAAAATGTACTGCCTTTAGAGGCTCTAGAAAAGAGATTCAGGAAGGTCTTGGTGGCTTCAGTTAGTCCATTTCCAACGGTGGCATTATTCCAAACTCTTCCTGTGTGTCCTTATTTCCTTCTACTTTCCTCTCGGTCTTCTGGACAGTTGGTGCTATTAAAATGCATGTGACTTCAATTAAGCCCATCCAGATAGTTCATCATAGTTACTCTTCTCTGAAAAGACTCTTCATTTTCTTTAGCTTATGTTTACCCTTCATTGTATAAATAGTATTCACAAACTCCACAAATTAGGACATAAAAATATCTTTGGGAGGCAACCTCATAATCCTTTTAAAAAGTATGTCATCTGAGTACTTTCATAGAAAAACATCTATCAACAATAGACCCAGGTGAGGATGTCTACCTGTTTCATGTGAGACATTTCTTCTGCATCTGACATAACAATCAGAAACACCATAAGGAAAACAAGTCCTAGGATGAAACCACCACAAGATGTGTAAACTTTTATTATCCTGTTTCTAGGGGAGCTCTGGTGGCCTAGTGGCAAGGAGCTGCAACTACAATTCCAGAGGCGCATGGTTCGAATCCACCAGATGCTCTGCTGGGGAAGGTGGGACAATCTCCTCCTGTACCAGTCAGATCTGATTTGACGGTACACGCACACAAAAATAATTAAAAAATAGATAGATGATAGATAGATAGATAAATAGTTTTGCATATTATCCTGTTTCTATAACTCTCTACCTCTAATGTCTTTCTAATAAAATCCTCCTAAAACTTCTTCTCTTTATCAAGATTATTGATTGATGTCTGAGATGCTGAAGTATTATTAGTACCAAAATCTTCTCCCCTGATGGTGCCCAAATACCTCACAGCCATCTGAAACCACTGGGAAAAATCGAATTATGCCATTTCTTTCTCTACCATGAAACCATATATGTGATGTTGCTGCTGACACACAAAAACAGCTTATTAGTCACATGTGTTAGTAATTGGTGAATTGGCACAGATGACAGTCACTTAAAAGAAGATATCTTACCAACGAGTTTACTCAAGCTTACCTTGATGTCCTTACTTCTCAGACTATAAATAAAAGGATTCATCATTTGCGGGACCACAATATACATTACCGAGGAGAATTCTGTCTTCCTGAGAGAGTGTGTAAATGCAGAACTAAAGTATAAACTGAAAGAGGTCCCATAAAATAAAGCGACTACTGAGAGGTGAGAACCGCAGGTAGAAAAGGCTTTATACCGTCCACTACCTGAAGGCATCTGCAAAACAGAGGAGACAATTCGAGTATAAGAATATATGATTCCAGAAAGAGGAATGCTACCCAAAACGGAAGACACAAAATAGATCAGGATCTAACTGAGGAAGGTACTAGAATAGGAGAGCTTGAGGACCTGGGCAAGTTCACAGAAGAACTAGGGGATTTCCATGAGGCTGTGCAGCAGGGAATTCACCGTGCTGATGAAGCACGTAGCGCACAGAAGTAGGGATTCATGATGACCGCGGACCTAAGCGGGTGACAAATGGCTACATAGTGATTGTAAGCCATTGCCACAATTATGAAATGTTCCAAACCAGCAAATGCTAAGACCAAAAAAATTTGATGGAAGCAGCCAATGAAAGTGATGCTTTGATTCTCTGTCTGGATATTCACCAACATCTTTGGGATTGTGGTTGTGATTAAGCAGATGTCAGTAAAGGACGAACTTGAGAGGAAGAAGTCCATGGGAGTGTGTAGGTTGGAGTCAGTGCTGACAGCCAGCACGAGGAGCAGGTTTCCAAGGACCGTGACCAGATACATGGTCAGGAACAGGCAAATGATGAGGGGCTGCATCTCTAGATCCTTTGTCAGTCCCAGGAGAAGAAATGTGGAAGCATCTGTTTGATTTCTGGGTTCTATATTGTCGATGAAACTGATGGAGACATGGAGTGACAAGATAATCAAATGTGTGGTCTCAGGACCAGCAGCAGCAACTGCATCAACACGAGAGGCAGACACAAGCTTGGGGAAGAAAGAGAACAAAGGGAGGGGATCGAAAAGAATAGCTCCTGTGTGTAGCTGTTGGGGTATTTTTAAAAAATAAAGAAGACCAGAAGGTGATATTGCAGTGTGACATTTGTTTACTCTGGAAAGGGAAAGGGATGGTTGTTTTTTGATTACATTTTCTATCTATTAAGATCATTTTAATATTACGCATAGAAACAGATTCAGGAGGTCGCCTGTTGAGCTGAATGCCAATCTGAATCTCTACCTCCTTACCCAGAGATCAGATCCAGGTAGCAGAGATATTACAAATAAGTACTATAAGGTCTAGGAAGATAAGAGGAAGCTGATGTTCCCTCCTTCATCATCACCACCACCGGAAGAATGCAAGTAAATGGCAGAGGGTTTTATAACAGCTACCGTCATGTTTGACAAAGGTTAGGTTTTTGCTCAAGTAGGAAAACCATCTTTGTAATTGGAGAGAGAGAGTGCTAGACTAACAGGATGAGGAGTTTTTAGTATTGTTGTAAAGATAAAGGGAAATCTGACAGACAACGAGGAACAAGCAAGATTTCCACGGATAATAATATGGTTCTAACAATTTCCTGCATGCATTTCTTTCACAAGCATTGTTCTCTGAGATGTGCAGTAAGAAACCTGCCTGCTTTTCCAAACATTAACTAGGGCACTTTAGGTTGCCTGGCTGACATTACTGAGGAATAATGCCTGACATTTGAAGGTGGACGCTCTGTCCTCTGGAAGGACAGAGACTCTGAAGAAAGCATAAGGCTCCAGCGTGAAAGTGGTCATCTCTGGGAAGAGAGTCGTGCGTTCTATCGCCTCACAGTGACATGTTCCAGCCTGACTATTTGCAGTCTCTGTATCTCCCGAGGATCAGTCTCTAAAGCTGCTCATTAGTACAACACACTTACATCATCCTGTTGCAAGGTCAGTAAAATCCTCCAAGACCAAGACTTTTAGAAGGTGGAATTTAGGATCATTGTTTCCACGGCCCTGAGAGAATAATTATGTACCACTCACCTCTCTCCACTCATTTCTGTTCAACTTTGTGTCATGCTTTGTACATGTGGACCCACCATCATTTTCCAGTTGGATTTCAGGCCTTTATTTTTAAATATTAGCAAAGTGTCCTTACCTCTTTAAAGATGTCAAAGAACAAAGTTTAACACGTTGCCTCAAATGATGGCAAATGTGTTTCTAAGCACAGTTGTCAATTTAAAAAGTGTGTGGCAATGTGTTTATTCTATCTATCATCTATCTATCTATCTATCTATCTATCTATCTATCTATCTATCTATCTATATCTATCTCTATTTATTGTTTAGTTAGTTAGTTGTTTGTTTATTTATTTATTTATTTTACCAATAGAATCCAAGAGTATATTTTAAAAAATAATTCTTCAAGGGCCTAATCTATGACAAAAACAAAAGACATTTATATAAAGCAGTTGAAGATACTATGGTTTAGCTCAGGCATAAATTAGTCATCAAAGTAACATTTTTTAAAAAATTATTATTATTATTATTATTATTAATTTTAATGAAAATTTACAGAAATTTTGGGTTTCCATTCATTCATTGTTGCACTTTTCTCCCTGCTCACCCCACTCTTCCATTTCATTCTTTTTTTTGAAAAGTAAAAGAAAAATTCTTTCATTGTTATACAATCTCTCCTCTCAAGTCCACTCCGCTATTCATCCTTCATTCTTGACTCACATCATGATAATAGTACCTAATCATATATGCCTTTTAAACAATTACTGCATTGAAGCAGATGAGAGCGAGAACTGTTTAAAAGTTCATTATTATACATGAAAATAAGTCTATAAATGTGTGGATATGAGTTTATAAATATAGCTATTATAAAAAATGCAAACTCAGCAATGCATCTTCTAGGATTGATTGTTTTATGAACCAATAATGTTGTTCTTGTTATGTGCCGTCGAGTTGCTTACGACTGATAGTGACCCTGAGTACAACAGCCCTAAACTCTGCTTTGTCCTGTGCCAATCACACCGTCTCCGATACACCCATCCCAATTACCCCAGTCACTGAATCAATCCACCTCCTAGAGGGCCTTCCCTTCCTGCGCTGTCCTTCTACCCTCCCAAGCATGATGTCCCTCTCCAAGCACCGGTCCCTCCTTACAACATGTCCAAAGTAAATAAGACATACTATCGTGTTTTCCAAGATGAGGTAGGACTGTGATCAAATGAAACATACTTATTATTCCCCCATTAAAGTGTTCTAACCACCTTTTCTGACTTTTTCACATTAACATATTTTTCTTGACATTGACAGACTGAGTTGAAATTGTGCCTTTTTATTTTCAATAGAGTTGTGAGAAATCACGATATCACAAACAAGATATGTTGTTGTTGTTGTTGTTGTTATGTGCTGTCAAGTAGCTTGTAACACATAGCAACCCTATGTACAACAGTCCTAAACCCTGCTCTCTCTTGCGCCAACCTTACTGACACTGACACATTTACCTCCATTACCCCAGTCACTGAATCAATCCACCTCAGAGAGGGCCTTCCCCTCCTGCGCTGTCCCTCCACTTTTCCAAGCATAATGTCCTTCTCCAAGGACTGGTCCCTCCTTGCAATATGCTCAAAGTATGTCAGATGAAGCTTCAGACTCCTTGCCTCCAAGAAGCAGCCCATAAGCATGCATTTTATCCACACTCCTAATAAATTTTGTTAGATTTTAACAAACATCAAGTGGATGAGAACGGTATATTATATTCACCTAAATATTTATTTCTTCAAATTCAGTTTTTGTGATTTATTTTACATTTTACTACTATCTCTACCTGTTCAGAAACTCTGCTTTAATTAGTCCCTATATTAAAATGTACTTTACTGTAATGCCATTCTTTGTCATCGTAATTCCATTCACTTAAACTACAAGCAAAAATAGACAGATACAATGTAATATAGCTGAGCTCTAAAAATATGGCAAAATTTTTCATATTCCCAAGTGGAAATGAATATGAAAACAAAATTAATTTCTCCAGGTATATTTTTTTCCCAGGTATATTTTTTTTAAAAATTCAAATAGACTGCAGTGAATGGGTTGAACAAATGAATTTTGTGAATTTGGGTTAGTAAAAAATGTAGTAGCTGGAAGTTTACTATTCCCAAATTGTAGGTACTAAATGATCTATTGTTGTAATGTGTCCTCGATGATTTCCCACTCAAACAGATCCCATGTATAGTAGAATAAAGCTCTATCAGGTCCTGTACCACCCTCACAATCATTAGCACTCTGTTGCATCTCAGTGAGTGTTTTCCTCTTTTATTGATGACCTTTTACTTTACTAAGTATGAAGTGTTTCTCCAGGGACTGTCCATTCCTGATAACATGCACAACATACGTGTGATGATGCGTCATCATTATCAGTTCTTCTAGGGATGTGCTAGCTGCCTTTGCTCCTAGATAACTTGGGGGGATCTTTTGGTGGTTCATAGTATACTCAGTATTCCTTGCCAATCCACAACTGAAATGCTTCAGTACTCCAGTCTTCTTTATTCATTGTCCAATTTTCATAAGCATCCAAGGTGATTGACACGGTCCTGTCCTGGGTCAGACACACTTTATCCCTCAAAGTTACTTCCTTACAATTTAGTACTAAATAAATAATTTATGGCAGAGTTGACCATTCAATATGTCATTTGATTTCTGGATTACATCTTCTATTGACGTTGGTTGTGGAAGCCAGGCACAAAAGTGATTTTCTTGATTTAGTAAATGTGGGTGAACACAAGAGTTGTGGGCTCTGTATGAGCTCCTGATTGTGGGTTTACAATGTTTGAAAGCTTCAAAGGAAAAGGCTCCAAGTAAAACTAAAGAAAGCAACCTTTTGACATATTTCTTTTCTTTTTTAAATTGTGATTTTAAAATGGACTGACATCAGGGTTGAGGGAAGGCAGAAAAGGAGGGGAGGAATGATGTATATTGCATTGAAACAGATGAGGGAGAGAACTGTTTAAAAGGGACATATGAATGGGTATTCTTGTCATTACAGAAGTCCAGAGTGAAGGCTGCATAGTGGAGTGGACTTGGGGAGGGGTGATTGCATAACAATGAAAGAGTTTTTCTTTCTTTTCAAGGAAAAGAGTGAATTGGGAGGGGAAGGGCTGGATAGGGAGAAAAGTGCAACAATGAATGACTGGAAACCCTAAGTCTCTGTAAAGTTTCTTTAAAATTAATTTTAAAAAGAAAGAAAGACATGACCATCCCTGACCTGGGGGAAAAAATTGTGCTTTTAGTAAAAGTTTACAGAGTTTGGGTTTTCATTCCTGCGTTCACAAACATTTTCTCCTTAAACCTCCTCCAAATGACTGTAATGCATGTCCTGTTCCAGAGTCAGTTGTCATGCATTTAATGTTTAATCGTCTATTCCTTCAGATTACCCTTCCCTTCACCTGTTCCACTGTAATGTTCATTATCTATCCATTCTTTGCCTGCATTCACTCCCCCACCCATATCCATCCTATTTTTATAACAGTGGCCTTATGCCATATTTGTCCTTTTTTGATTGAGATATTTCCATCAGCATAATGTCTTCCAGACTCATTCATCTCATGTAGGGTTTAATAGTCTCAATATCAACCAGTAGCAGGGGTCAATCAGTAAAATGGATTTAGGACAAGAGGAGGAATGTGAACCTGCTAATAAATGAACATACATAGGTAAGAGAGGAGTCAAACACATTTTAATTTAAAGAAAATAAAAGTCAGTTGCCAATAAGTTGGGTTGATTCATGGTGACTCCAGATGTATCACAGTCAATCTATGTTCTCTAGGATTTTCAGGGGATATTATTTTTTTTTTCAGGATGCCCCTATATAGATTTAAATGACCAATCTTTCAGTTAGAAGCCAAGTATGCTAACTATTTGTACCACACAGCGATTGGACTTCTTCCTTCAGTACCATTTGGTGTTGATTATATACTACTTCCTGAAATGGTTCAGATTGAACTAATTCTTTGTGGAACAGTTTCCCTGCATATCCCTTTCAACATTTTCTGATGACCTTTACATCATTCGATATTTTGCCAAAATAACCCTTCAGTTTTTTAGTTTGAAGCTTGAATTTGTTCTTTATTCCATTCTCTTCCCTTTTGGCTTTCTAATTCCCACTCTTTGTACATTTCCTTATAATAAAATGAAGACTTGAAGAAATTACTAAAAAAAAATCAAAGAGCCCAGCCTTCAGTGTGAATCACATCTTAACATCAAGAAAACAAAAATCTTCACCCGTGGACCAATGTCATGGTAGATTGGTGGTGGGGGTGGGAAATGCAGTTTTTATTGATGTCATTTTACTTGGAACCACAATCAATACTCATGGTAGTAGCAGTCAGTACATCAAAAGCCATGTTTTGTCTTGGGAAAGTTTGATGTCAAGGATCTTTATAAAGTGATGAAGATCAATCATGTCAGAGTAAAGGCTAAAATGATCCTGATCGAAGTCATGGTATTTTCAGTTGCTTGTTTTAAAGTTGGACAATGGATAAGGATGATAGAAGATGAATTGAAGACTTTGAATTGTGGTGTTGGAGAAGAGTACTGAATATCTTCAGGAGCTTCCAAAAGAACAAACAAGTCTATCTTGGAATAAACGCACCCAGAGTGCTCTTGAGAGGCAAGGATGGTGAAACTTTTTCTCATGTGTTTTGGGAATGTTGTAAGGAAGGGTAAGTCCTTGGGAAAAACCTTCATGCAGGGAAAGTTGGAGCATTAGAGGAGAGAAGGAAGATCCTCAGATAGATGGACTGATACAGTGACTGTAACAATGGGCTTGAACATATCAAATACCATAACGATGGCAAATTTTCAATCTGTTGTTCATAGGGTGGCTATGAGTTGACTTGAATGATACATAACAACAACACTAGCTGATCTTTAACTGTTCATTATGTTGGATAGGGAATTTATGTCATTAACTAACATTTTTACATTTGTCCTTAGCTACCCATTGATAAAAACACTTCAGTAAAGTGGGAGCTGTTAAAATGAAGGCTACCTAATAGAATTGCTGAGGCAAATAGGAAAATATGTGAGGATAGAAGAAGCGCATCCCTTAGGAACACTCAGTCTAAGCTCGTCACCAATCAGGTGCAACTCATAGCTGAACCTCCAGCAGGTTTATGAAGCTGCCAGCCACATTGGAGGAGATTGTATGTCTTTCTTTTGTGGAGCAGATGGTGGACTTCTTACTTCAGGGAGGTGTGGCCTTTGGGTTAGGAGGCACATCTCCCTATTGGCCATGTCACTAAAACTCCCTTAGAAATACTCATTTACTCATTGCCATCAACTTGGAACTGACTCATAGGTGATCATCCAGGGAGAGGAAGACCCTCGATGAGATGGAGTGATTCAGTGACTGGGGTAATAGGGGTAGGTGTGTCC
>NW_006400726.1:10319-15151 GCF_000299155.1 Elephantulus edwardii | reverse complement strand
TTAATTTGCATCTCTCTTAGGGCTAGGGATTTTGAGCATTTCTTCATGTGCTTGTTAGCCATCTGAATGTCGTCTTCGGTGAAGTGCAAAATCTACTTTCAAGGGCTTACTGAAAGTGCTAAAGAGTAATGATATCTTCTGTTAAAGACTAAGATGCACCTGACCCAAGCCATTTACATGTTATACATTTTAAAGTTGGACAATGAATAAAGATGACAGAGGAGCAATTGATTTCTTTAAGTTGTGGTGCTGGAGAAAAGGATTGAATATTCCATGGACTATCAAAAGAATAAACATATCCTACAATGAGGGTGCTCCTTAAAGGCAAGGATGATGAAGCAGCATCTCAGATACTTTGGGTGTGTTGTTAGGAGGGGCCAGTCCTTGCAAAAGGACATCATGTTTGGAAAGGTGGAAGGCCAGAGAAAGAGGAAGACTGGTGTAGTGACTGGGCTCCAGCTTATCAGAGATTATGAAGAGGAGAGGGCACAGGATAGGGCAGGGTTCAGATCTGCTGTTCATAGGGTTGTTTTAAGGGCAGTCAACTTGATGGCACCCAACAACAATGATCACACATATAGAATATACAGTAATAGTTGAAATACTTTTTTTTGAAGTACACACAACATTAGCCAAACCACATACTGTTCCATAATATGTCAGATATTATTTAAATGGATACAAGAAAAACAAAGGCAAGGCACAGTCAAAACAGTATGTTCCCATTAATATTAGCTGCCTATAAGGAAAGAGTCTGGAGTGGGACTATATATCCTTTGCACTATCTTGAGTTTTTGTTTTTTAATCTTGTGTTTATTTAACTTTCAATCAGAGAGAGGAAAAAAAAGAAAGTAAAATGCACAAGTTTCTTGTTCAAGGGAACTGAGAAAACATCTAGAAGAATACAGAACACAGAGCTAGATATGTTAGATATTGTTATTTGCCATTAGAGTTGGAACAGACTGAGCTGACTCTCCAGTAGGTTTTCAAGGGCTTTAAAATTGCATGAGAGGAAAATGCCCCCCTTTCTCCCGCACAGCCACTGGTGGATTCACACTACCTGTACGTCAGCCTTTGGGCTATCAGCACAACTCCTCACCCACTAGACCACCAGAACTTAGACACTTTAGATAGAAGTGCTCAATAAAGAGCTGGAGAAAGTAAAATATTTGAAGTCCGTTTAGAAGGCAAATTCTACAAAAAGGGATCACTATTTAAACATCAGATACTCTACTAATACAATCCCTGCTAATACAAACACAAAATGCTAAGTTTGGATTGTTCAAGTTAGGATAATAAAGTAAGTTTGTTGTTGTTGTTATGTGTCATAGAGTCATTTGGGACTCATAGCAACCGTATGTACAACAGCTTTGAACCCTGCTCTATCCTGAGCCAAACTTACTGTCTCGGACACACCCAATATCATTACCCCAGTTATTCTGGTCTTCCTTTTGGGCAAGCTGTTTCTCAGCATTCTTTTACAAGCACATTTTGTGCCCTAACTTTAGCCTTTTAAGGGGTGGGGCGCAAGTCCTCTCTCCAGCGAGCAGAACCCAACCCTAGACGGCACCTGTAGTTCATAGCTTCTCTGATGGTCAAAGTGCTATGTATCCTGAGCAGCCTTTCTCCAGCCACGCCAAGTCAGAAGTTCCTGTCAGTTTTTAAAGGAATGAAATGAGCTTGGTAACCAGACTGTAGAAAAGACAATCTCAGTTCTTTCACCTTTCTCCCAATTTTAGGAAATTAAAATCCTAAAGGAAAAGGTATGTAAAGGGCCTGCTCAGCCCTTTAGGAGAATTTAGTAAAAGGAACTTCCGAGTCTGGTTCAGATTCTTCATAGCAAGCCTGATACTAAGGAAAAAGGGAACTCCAGAATGCAAAATGAGTAAGAGACAAGTCGCTTTAACATCAGAAAGCCTTTGGAAAGTCCTCTTTGTTCTTTGCTTTATTTGGAAATGCTTCCTTCAAGTCAGCTAGTTGGTCCTTAGCTTTCAGAGAATTTAGGTGGGCCACGGTAAATATGACGTGGAGCTTTTGTGCTAAGCAGCTTTGGCTGGTTGCCTGGAGGTTATCTGGCTTCCAAGGGGCAACTGCCGAGGTTCTACCTCATTGATCCCTCCACAGAAACAAGCTGTGCTGACATGTGTAAGCTCCAAGAGGCAGGACTGAGGGGTACGTGTAGCAGCGGCAGAGAGTGGAAACAGGATGTTGTTATGTGCTGTCAAGTTGCTTTTGACTCATAGTGACCCTAAGTACAACAACTCTGAACCCTGTTCTATCTGAAGCCAACTGCATTGTCTCTGACACACCTATCCCCATTACCCCAGATACTGTGTCAATCCATCTCATCCAGGGTCTTCCTCTTCTGCTCTGTCCCTCCACCCTTCCAAGCATGATGTCCCTCTCCAAGGACCAGTCCCTCCTGGCCACGTGCCCAGAGTATGTCAGATGGAGCTTCAAAATCCTTGCCACTAAAGAGCAGTCTGGTTTCACCCTCCCCAGGATAGACTTGTTCGTTCTCTTAGCATGTTGTTGCTGTTGATTGCTGTAGAGTCGAGGTCGACTCATAGTGACTCTGAACAAAAGACCTAATGCTTTTCCATACCTATCGTTGTTTCTCCAAGTTCATAGAGTTTCCAGAGGCATGTGATTTAGAAGTGGATGCCACTCCTGCTTCCGAACCTGTTTTACAACTGGGAGCTCCACCAAACACTGTCTACAATGGGAAACTATTCTGGTATTCGATTTCCCCATGGCACAAGGTTCAGCATCATAGCAAAACCAGGTTACCTCATATAGCGCATTGACAAAGAGTGATGTGCAAAGTGGAAGAATGTTCCTCCAGATATAACAGCACTAGTTTTACTTAGCAGTGGTTAAGTGTTTTTGAGTCGACTATAACTCAGAGTAAGCTTTGTACAAAAGACCTGAACTCTGTTCTATGATTAACATAATTTCTGCACTTTTATAAGAGAGTTTGTAGTGTTTTCAGAGGCAACTAGTTTAGGAAGTGAATGCCACTCTTGCTTCCCAACATGAATCAATCTGGAAGCGCATCCAACCACTCTACATAACGGGTAACCCTTATGGCATTTGACTATGAGATAATGTTTGCGTCAGAGCAACTCCAAGTTGTTCAGTACAGCAAATAAACAAATGACTGCTGTGTATTTTAAAGAATATTCTTCAAAAATTACTAAACTTGGCCCGAGGGCCATACACGATTTTAAAGCCAATGCCTTGGGCAGGCCTCCACCCTAATCCTTAGTTTAAGTCTCAAGGGCCACCCACTTTTGAGGAGGAAAAAAGACCAGTAACACACAACAAAAAGGACCCCAGAAACTTCCCTTGCCTGACCGCCATGAAGACGAAATCCTCATTGAGATGACCACTGGCCAGCCGAAACCCCCATTGAGAAGACCACCGGCCAGCCAGTCCTTCCAGAGTGGAGGGAGACTGCAAGTCCTCAGGCCCTAGGCCAGCCCACAGACCCATCACCTCATCAACGACTTTAAAGCCACTTTCTCGAGCAGGGATCCACCCTTACCCTTAGTCTAAGGCTCAAGGGCCACCCACTTCTGCATAGAAATAACTAAAAGCAAAATGCTTTCCAGGCACCCATAGACTCTCAGAACACAGGAAGGATGTTACACTATAACCCAACCCCCACTTTTTTTTTACTTCTCCCTCAGGAGAACATCATTTGCAATGAGGAGCAGAGCCTGTGACTTCTGGGCCACAGACCTGGCCATCTAGACAGTGGAGGGAGACAGCAGCACTTACCGAGGGAAGATGGCGGTCATCAAGGCTGAAGCATAACCGGGCTTACAAACTCCCTCTGAAAAGTTTGCGTACTTGGTGGCTAACTCAGCAGGCCTATGGGGAGAGAAGGAAAGTCACAGCTTGCAAGGCCACGAGAATTCAGTGAGTTATTAATTCATGAAGAGTTTTAGGTGTTTAAAAATTCAATGAAGCTTTATTTCCTACACTCAGCACCTTTAGCCCATTCTTACCCTGTTAGCTATCAGAGTTGGTTCCAGGATAGCATTTGAAAAAACAAAACAAAAAAACCCCTAAACAAATATGCTGGTAAGAAGCTAACATCCTCATCAGAGTTTGGTAAAATGGTTCCTCATAGATTATTTGCAGCAAGCATTCTACCAAAGAAACCAGGAACCTCAGGCAGGCTTCTAGACTGGGAGGGGCAGCTTAGAGACTTGAAAGAGAGAGGAGACTTATACTTTGATAAAAAATCCTCGTACCATTCTTTGAACCTTCCTAGTATGTTCTGAGGGAGCTCTGGTGGCCTAGTGGCAGGAAGCTGCCCTGTAATCCCAAAGGCACATGGTTACATGGTTTGAGTCCACCAGCTGCTCTGTAGGAGAAAGATGGACAATTTCCTTTTGTGCAATTAACTGCCCCTGAAAACCCTGGGAGGGTCAGCTCTGACTTGATGGTATACAACAACAAGTATGTTCTTACACATCTAACTTCTTCAGCTAATATTTCTTTCCGATATTCTATGAACCAACCATGTGGAATCATTCACAGTGCCCTGAATACAGATAAAAGGCATGCATACCACTAGTGCTATTATAGTCAGTCATTAGGCTTGTAACTGAGGATGTTCCTCCTTGTCCTATACTTGGCTAATGCCTCCTAGACCTTCACAACTAAACTCTGTGGTATATTCGCACAATGGAATACTATGCTGCATTAAAAAACAAGGAACGCATGCAATATTATTCAAAATGGTTGACTCTGGAGAACATTATGCTGAGTGAAATATCCCAGTCACAAAAGGACAAATATTACATGATGCCACTGTTGTA
>NW_006400726.1:2971-9594 GCF_000299155.1 Elephantulus edwardii | reverse complement strand
TAAAAGACAAGTTTGCAAGAATGTGGTCTCAAAAACAGAAAAAAAAAAAAACAAAAAAAAAACCAAACAACTAAACTCTGATGTCAACTTCGGAGATGTCTTCTCTGATCTTCACACTAGGCCAAGTATGTTCTCTCCACCCCTACAGTCCCTTCCCACCCCCACAACACAGCACTCACCACACTGTTCCGTAATTGTTGGTAGCAAGTTTACCTATTATACTGCTAATTCCCAAGGTCAGAGTTGGCCTGCTTTAACTGTGCACCCAGCACGTTAACAGCCACGGGCACTCAGCAGAATCTGATCACTTTCCGAAGGTCCTGACAATCTCACGGCACCCTGACCTCCACACAGGATGATCTCAACAACCCATGGGGTAGAGAATGCCAATACTGTGCAGAACACTCATGCTCTAGCCCTTGTTGCTGTGTGACTAGTCACACCACCTATCATTCTTGGGTTTCAGCATGTGTTCAAGGTGAGGCTGAGGTCACTGTCCTTCTAATCAAAGCCTCTGCTGTCTGCAGCTTAGAGAGCTGGCATTCTGAGACCCTTGAGTGATCTCTAACTGGTTGTGAGTTCCAAAACTTCAACTCTCTGCCTCCACTCTAGGGCTCGCTGGCAATGCTCATCTGTTCAGCTGCTCCACTGTGCTCCAGCAAGTCTTTTTGCAGGGCTGCCTTCGCAAGAACTGGGTGTGGTGGGTGTGACACCTTTATTGGACAGCCAGAAACAACAATGCCACTGCTTCTTTTGTGTCTTGTTTAATCTACCCTGTCTCTGTGGGTCTAGTTTTATATAGTGCACAACTGAATTCAGACAAACTTAATCTACACCTACGTGCAATTTCTTCTACAAACCTCCATTTCAAAGCCTTCCTTACCAATAAAATAAAAACCCTGAAATGCAAATACAAATGCAAACCGTGAGTGTCAAGGTGCTGACTTTATTTGGGAGGCAAAAGAAGTCAGATGTTTTAACAAGATGCTAATGGTATTTTCTTAGGTAAAAAGACTACCTTTTAGAAATGAACTATATACACGGGTATATGCTGCTTACTGTTCATGACATTTTGCAAAATAGGGCATTATGTGATTTGGATATTGTGGAAATATTTCATTACCTACATACTTGTTTGTATGTATTCAATATATAAGAATGCTGGCTCTCTGTTGGTTCCCGGAGAACTGTAATTGGTTGTTTTGGGGTGTGCTGCACTCTCTGGAGTACTGCCCAGAGAGCTGTGTTGGAATTGGAAGGTCAACTGATGGAGTGGAGCAGCTAAAATCCAGTGTCTCCCCACTGGCACTGACCTGCAGGATGGCTAGGCAGGGCATGTGCCAGTGGCAGCTATGGGAGCCACGATTCAAGGGCTACAGCCCAGCTGGATGACTGCCGAGTGGCGACCTTGAACTCCTTGCCAATACTGCTCCTGATAACCTTCCAGACAAGCCCTCCTCCAGTCCCACAGACACATACATGACCTGATGCTGTATGAACATATGTGGTGCATACATGTAAAAACTTGAGTGCAATTAGTGATCTTATGCTTTTGGACTAGACACAAAGATGAAGAGATTATAGATTTTTAAATTATTTCTCAAAATACTTCTTGTTGTTAAATGCTGTTGAGTTACTATGACTCATGTTGTTGTTGTTGTTATGTGCCATTGAGTTGCCTGTGACTCATGGTAACCCTATGTACAATAGCCTTAAATCCTGCTCTATCCTGTGCCAATATCACTGTCTCCAACACACCTACTCCCATTATGCCAGTCATTGAATCAATCCATCTCATTGAAGGTCTTTCTCTTCCGCACTGTCCCTCCACCCTTCCAAGCATGATGTCCCTCTCCAAGGACTGGTCGCGCCTTGCAACATGTCCAAAGTATGTCAGACGAAGCTTCAGAATCCTTGCCTCCAAGGAGCAGCCTGGTTTCACCCTCTCCAGGACAAACCTGTTTGCTCTCTCAGCAGTCCATGGTATATTCAATACTATTCTCCAACACCACAGCTCAAAGGCATCAATTCTCTATCATTACTAGTCATTGTCCAGCTCTCTGACGCACAGCAAGTGATTGCAAAGACCATGGCCTGTATCAGGCACACCTTAGTCTCCAGACTGACATCGTTACTCTTCAGTACTTTGGAGAGGTCTCTGACAGAAGACTTTCCCAGTGCAACTCATCTTTTAATGTTCCGGCTGCTGGTGCCATGAGTGTTGATTGTGGAGCCAAGCAAACTAAAGCTCTCAACAATCTCAATCTTTATCATGATGCTGCCAATCAGTCCAGTGGTGAGAATTTTTGTTTTCATTATATTGAGCTTCAAACCTTATTGAAGGCTGCAGTCCTTTGACCTTCATAGTGCTGTATTAATTATTAATCTACATATGGTCTCAAGACAATGCAGAGATATATCCAAGACTCATCTAGCCAGTAAGCAGTTAATTCTAGATTTGAACTCTTTTCTCTCTAACACCAGAGCAAGGACTTTTAACATACTACCAGAAGAGTGACGAATGGTAAGTGCCATCACAGTAGAGTTCAAGTGTTAAATACAGCACCAGAGCATCTCTGCATTCAGACATGTCCAGAACAGATCAAGAAGGTTTACCCAACTCTCTGAAAGTATTTACACAACAATAAGGGAGCTCTGGTGGTCTACTGGTATGAAACAGTGCCACAATCCTGAAGGCATGTGGTTAGGATACATTAGCTGCTCCATGGGAGAAGGATGGGCAATTTCCTTCTGTGCAATCCACAGCCTCTAAAAGCCTTCTGGAGGGTCAGCTATGGGTTGATTCTGACTCAGTGGTCCTCAAAAACAACAAGGCATTTTGAGTCCCCCTTACATCTTTGTAAGGAGCCTTGCACTACTGGGCTGCTAAGTGAAAGTTTGGTGGTTTGAACCCACCCAGTGGATTTGCAAAGAAAAGCCTGGCGATGTGTACTTAAAATAGCTGGTACTGATACAAGACAAGTATCAATGGAACCGAATTGGGAAGCTGAAAGTAAATCGATCTACCTGTGGAGAGCTGATCTTCACAAAGAACTAAAATCTATTACGTAGAAAGAGTTTCTGAGGCTCTAAATCAAAATAGGAGAAGATTGCACACATTTCTCCTGATTCCCACTGGTGGTTTCAAACTGCCATAGAGTCTCCTGATAGCTACTGATGGATTCAAACTGCCTTTAGGTTAACAGAGCAACTCACCGTAGACTACACCACCAGAGCTCTCCATTACACATTGACACGAATGGTCTCTAATGCAAAGAGATGATATTTCACCCCAGCAATAATTCACTGACTTACTCATTACCTGTTGAGTCAGAATGAACTTATAGCTGATCCTCCATATGGTTCCAAGGCTTTAAATCGCATCGGAGGAGAACTTCCTAGGAACATCTGGTAGATTAACAGCACAACTGCCTATGGGTTAGGCCTCCAAAACTCCCTCCAGCAATAATAGCAGTGATTTTAAAATACAGAAGACAACAAATAAACAATCAGCTATACAATACCATAGGCCAGTATTTGCCCAAAGACAAGAGTTCAGAAGGCAGGAAGGGGCAGGAGAAATGGGTGAATGGAGAAAGGAACCCAAGAATTCTGTTCCATTAGGGAATTGCTCATCACACTAATGCACCAGACAAAACTGTTGAATGGGATATTAATTTGCTCTGTAAGCTTTCACGTGAACTGTAATAAAATGGTGTTTTTATAAAAATGGGGGGAAACTATTTCAGGCTAAGAATATCTATGGGGCAGTTGTATTCGGTCCTATTGGTGACTGAGAATCAATCTGACACACACAACAACATACCTTTGTCTCCCAACCCCTTACCTGCTTGAGCACCTTGCATTTGAGTTCTTATGGCCTTTCTGGATTCCAGAAAGTTTCCCAAAAAAAGCTGAACCACACTTTTAAACATAGTGAATTACAGAAATAAATATAAAACAACAGGCAAGCCTTGTGCCGAATCCTTCCTCTCTCTCTATACCATCTTTAAGCAAATCCTGAAGAACCAGGGCAGTGGGACAGTCCAGGGTCTCCGGGCTCAGGTAATCTGTGAGAGCAGAGGGAGCACGTGCAGGCTGCAGCAAGTGAAGTCCAAACCCAGCAGGAAAGGCAAAGCCGGGAGAAGTCATAACCAAATTAAAATGCCTTAGAAATGGTCCCCTGACTATTCCAGGGAGAGATGAATAGGGGGAGTGTTAGGGATTGAGTCATATAGCAGCCTGGGACCTCTGGGGCAGTTAGCGGTCATAACCACCAGGATTAAGAGCAGCCAGCCCCCTCAGGCCAGAATAGTTAGTTCCTCTAAGGCATTCACACTCAAAATGCCAGGAGGTCCCCACAGATGTCTGAACAAATCATCCAGACCTTATTCTTCTCCCACTCTGTGCAGCTGGTCTTTCATTTTGAGAGATTTAACATTTCAACCCGTAAAGAGCATTCATTGTTCTCTAATGTGACTATGACGCGCTGGGGTAAAGGCTCTAAAACTACTTTATTCTCAAGAGGAAATCCAGATTGACAGACTGGAACCTAAAAGGAAGAACCAGAAGTCCAGTCCCCTGCCTTCACACAGGAGCAATGAGTTTAAAGACCCAGTAGAGACTCTCCAATCAGAAACTAACAGGGAAGACAGTGACAAGTAGGTGATGTGATCTCAGGCAAGTGACGGACAATCTGGTTCTTAGGCTTCAAATCCCCAAATGGAAGTCACTTAATCCCTAGGGATCTCAGGATTCTATGAGAAAACACAATTGGAGGAGCTAGTGTCCTCTAAAACACCATTCACATTACATACAAAATGAGGTGGCAGGGATAGGCAGGCAGCTAGGCCCTGGAGGCTGTGAGCTCTTGGTGAAAAGTTGGGTCTCTGCATAAAGGAGAGCAATTAAATGACTTTCAGTGGGGAAGTATAGTGTCTGATGTGTGCTTTGCTGTTGTTAGGTGCCACTGAGTACAACTCATAGTGACCTTTGAATAACAGATCTGAACCCTGCCTGTCCTATCTTGTCCTATCAGACTTCCTGATACACTGGAGCCCACTGTGGTAGTCACTGAGTCAATTCACCAGGTTAAGGGTCTTCCTCTTTTTTCACCAACCCTTTCCAAGCATGATGTCCCCCTTCAAGGAATAGCCTCTCCTAGAAACATGCCCATACTATGCAAGATGATCTTTATCATCTTTGTCTCTAAGGAGAACTGTGTGCATCTTCTCTAAGACCTATTTGTCTGGTTTGTTTTTTGGTTTGGTTTTTTTTCCAGTCAATGGGATATTCAGTACTCTTCTCCAACACCACAGCTCAAAGTCATCAATTCTTCTTGACTGTTTAGCTCTCAGATGGATAGCAAGTAATCAGAAAAACCATGGCCTGAATCAGACATAACTTAAATCTCAAACTGACATCACTGCTCCTCAAAATTTAGAAAGATCCCTGACTGCAGACTTCCTCCCAGTGCAATATGTCTCCTGATTTCCTGACTGCTGGTACCAAGGGTATTGACTGTGAATCCAAGAAAGAAGAAACTGTTGACAACTTCAGTCTTTTCTCCATCTGTCATGTTGCTTATAGGTCCAGTCATGAGAATTTGTTTTGTTGACGCTGAGATTACAATCCATATTTAAGGCTATATTCTTTGATATTCTGCAACAAGTGCTTCAAGTCCTCCTCACTTTCAACTAGCAAGGTTATGTTAGGCATCTGTATAACAAGGGTTATTGATGATACTCCCTCCAATATTGATGCTACATTCTTCTTCATAGATTACAGCTTCTCAAATAATTCCCTCAACATACAGATTGAATAGGTATGGAGAATGGATACAAACCTGACATACTCCTTTCTTAGTTTTAAACCATGTAGGGTTCCCTTAGAAGAGGTCGTGGTACTAGGGATATTACAGCTAATGTTAGATGGATCTTGGCAGAAAACAGAGAGTACTAGAGGAATGTCCATCTGTGCTTCATTGACTATGAAAAGGCTTTTGACTGTGTGGATCACAACAATCTCTGGCTGACTCTGACAAGAATGGGAACCCCAGAACATTTGATTGTGCTTATACAAAACCTACACTTGGACCAAGACGCAGTCATCAGAACAGAGTAAGGAGACACTGCATGGTTCAAAGTTGGAAAGGGGGTCTGCCAGAGATGTATTCTGTCTCCATATCTTTTCAATCTGTGTACAGAACAGATCTTCCAGGACGCTGGGCTGTATGAGGAGGAATGAGGACTGGTGGAAGATTCATCAACAACCTGTGTTATGCAGATGATACAACCCTGCTTGCTGAAACTGAGGACAACCTGAAGCGCATGGTGCAGAAGATCAAGGAATGCAGCCTGCAGTACGGACTGAAGCTCAACATCAAGAAAACAAAGATTCTCCTCTGCTGGAGAAGGATGGGGCAATCTCCTCCTGTACCAGTCAGATCTGATTTGACGGTACACATAAAAATAATATAATCAAAATTTGTGGCAAGAAGCTGTACTGCAATCCCAGAGATACACGGTTCAAATCCACCAGATGCTCTGCCGGAGAAGGAGGGACAATTTCCTCCTGTACCAGTCAGATCTGATTTGATGGTACATGCACAAAAAATAATAATA